>NW_020328306.1:0-122389 GCF_001858045.2 Oreochromis niloticus
CTGACACAAACACACACGCATACTGAATTCACATCTTGCCATACAATGTGATACAGTAACCACTTCTTTCTTTCAGAAAAAAAGAAAATTGGGAGATTCAAAATTTTCCTCACAGTAATGTTTGCATCAGTCTATCAGATGAATCCCTCCAAGTCCAATATTTACATCAGTTACAGTGATAATGCTTGGTGTCTACTTTCAGCACCGCAGTAGAATGCCAGGAATGAATCTCATTGAAATTGTAGTTGCATTTGCTATTTAATTTAATTGTCATGGATGATACACAGACAACCCAACAGCAAACAGAGGAAAACAATGGCTTAAATACACAGAGGGATAAATGAGGGAATAAGACACAGGATGAGAGCACAGCTGCGAGAAATCACAAACAACAAGACCATGGGGAAGGAAAACTGAAAACACTAACATAGTCTAAGGAGCTTAGAAAGAAAACGTCTGGACTTCTTTAGTTGCTTGAAGACGTTCAAGCAAAGTTTAAGTTCTTTTCATCCGAGAAGGTGAAACATCTTCAAGCAACTTCAAGTCCAGACGCTTTCTTTCCAAACTCCTTAGACTACGATGACCTAGATGACTGAGAACCTTCACAGACATGAAAACACTAACATAGCACACAAGACTATCAAGTAAACAGCAACAAGAGACTTTTACAAGACACAGAGTTGACACAGAGACATGACTGACTGGGGAAAATTGGGGAAGATGGAAGAAGAATGACTAGACAGACACGTGGACACAGGGGCAAGGCAAAGTAACAGAAACCTAAAGCTAAGAATATAACACAAGAAGAAACAATAAAGAGAACCAAAACATACATAAGAATAATCAATGAATATAAATGAACAAACACAAAACACTGGGTCACAGACTCAGTACCATGACAGTTAAATGTACAATAATAATACTTCAAATCAGATGACAATGTAGCTGACACTGTGTTTATTAGTGTGTGGTCACCACAAATCTTCATACTGTCATCCATACATGAGTCTTTATGCAAACGATGAAGATAATGAAAGAAACTGTTGAATTGATATGAAATGATTGAATTATATGAAATATTATGGCTTTGTCTGCCAGAGTGTTTTTCTGTAAACTACTTTGAATACTGGCAGTCAGTGAAGTCACTGAAAGGCAAGATTCTATGTTGTTGCCGTAGTTTCCAGAGTTTACTTATAAAGCTCACTTACAGAATTCAGTTAGAAAAGTCAAGCATTTGAAGGGCGCACATTCGAAGGAATATTAACTCAATATTAACTCATTACGGTTTACATTTTCGAGTTTAAAAGTTCTCCGAAATTACAATGAAAAAGGAAACAAGAAAAATTACCACTCCAGCCGATAAGAAAGATTCAGGAGATCAAGGTAAGTAAAATAACAAAATCAAATCCTGGTAAAATCCAAATCCTAGAAATGTTGACACTGTGAATCATTTTTAGAGCAATTGAATCATATGTTTGATTGAAATAGCTTTAATACAAGATGTCTAATCAAAGAAAGGTTACCGGTCTTTTGGTAAAATAATGTAATAAGTTTATTCTTGGACTCAACAGTAAAAACAGACCAACAAGTGTCATCAAGATCTAAGACTTAGTAAACCTAGTATCAATTCGCACTGGTCAGTTTTTTTATCCCAAGAATAAACTTGTGATAATTTAAGCAAAAGCAATTTCAAATTCTTTGCCAAACTGCTTCCAGTCCTGATGTCGGGACTCTTTTTCACCACTGTGTTGTTGTCGTTTATAGATTGTAAGAGCAGGACTGCTAAAAGAAAGGCCAGTCCTGAAAAGAAGACCCAATAAAAAGGAGGAGGGTCGCTGAGCAGGCTGGTCCTTCCACCAGCTCAGATGTGGTCAAAGGAGTGAAGCGCAAGGTTGTGCAAGATGAAGAGGGCACAACAAAGAAAGCAAAGAAGGCTAAACTTCTCCACCATATGAGCGGTGACAAGGAGCAAGCATCCTCCTTGTTGGACTCTGGTAAAGGTAGGCTAATTAGTTGAATAAGGGGGTAGATTAAGTGTGGTTGCTAGGTTTAAGATATTAGTGTTTAGTGTTTGTGTCTATCATCCAGTGAGCTGATGTGCTTTTGGTGTTTTCCACATCTCCAGACTTGAATAACAAACAGGTGTGCGCAAAAAATGGCAAAAGAAGGCCGCGGGAGACAACAGAGAGTCACCCAAGAAAAAAAAAGGAATGTGGACCAGGACAAAAAATCAGTGGCAGACCAAAAACGTAAGTAGCAAGCAGCTTGGGTTTTATATTCAGGGGAAGGGCAAAAGGAACATTTAGGCTACAGAGGAGAGTAATTTGTGTCACAGCTGTAATAAAACAAGATTTGTTGTTTTTTCTGTTCAGGTGAATTCCAAGCCAGATATGCGGAGGAGCACCAGCTCGGAGAAGGAGGCTGCGGAGCAGTGTTTGCTGGCTACCGGATAGAAGATCGTTTTCCAGTAAGTGTTCAGATGATGGTAGTAAGACAGGCAGTAACGCAGATAATGGATAATATCGTAAACTGAGACGTCTGCTGTGTTTCCACCTTTCATTATGTCATACTGAGGAAATGCTCACCAATGCTCTGTGTCTTCTAGGTTGCCATCAAACACATTCCCAAAATAAAGTCTACTGCAAAGTGGCGGTAAGCGTCCAACACTTGAATCAGTTTTACATTACTGGATTGAATGCGGCGTTCCTCATCATCCACTTTGTTGTAATATTTCAGGATGAAAGCGGGAAGAAGCTCTCAGTGGAAGTGGCCATTATGGTTAAACTTGCAGGTGAAGCAGAAGGGTCAGTGGGAATATCTGCACCTGTGTCCTTGCTGGAGTGGTTCGACCTTGGCAAAGAGCTGATCCTGGTGCTGGAGAGACCTGTCCCGCTGTGGACCTGCAAAAATACAAAGCAGAAAATGGAAGAACTTTAACAGAGGACAAGGCCAAGGTAGGTTGACTGGAAGAACCTTAGACTGTACAGCATTCAATCAAGGCAGAAAAGCATGAACTCATTATTGTGTTTGTCATCTTTTCCAGGTCATTCTGAAGCAACTAGTTGATGCTGTAAAGGAACTTGAGGATAAACACATCTTTCATCGGGACATCAAGGGACAAAACATTCTGATTGAGACCGGCTCAGATGTGCCTCGTGTTCGCATCATTGACTTTGGACTGAGCTGCTTTGTTAAACAGCGATCTCTGTATCGCATCTTCTATGGTAACATATTCTGCTCCTGCTTTTCACAGATGGAACAATTTGTGTCTTTTGTTTTAGAAGAAATTGCAATTGTGTCTGTTTGTTAGGCACTCCTCTTCACATCCCTCCCGAGTGGTACATTAGGAGCTGCTACAGGTGTGGACCCACCACGGTGTGGCAAATGGGAGTGGTGTTGTATGAAGCGCTTCATGCACAATACTTTAGTACCGCGAGGTTCCTCACAAAGAAACTGAGCATCAAAAAGCGTCTGTCCACAGGTAAGAAAACTTCACACTTCCAGATTCACTGATGCCTTGGATCACTAGAACTATCATCTTCATCTTTTTGATCTTTTCTTTCTTTCAAGAATGCCGCAATTTCTTGGACGCATGTTTAGCTATAGTCCCGGAGAAGCGCCCAACACTGGAGGAGCTCCAGCTTCACCCCTGGCTAAGATAACACACACAAACACACAATTCACACCTTATCATATAAGTATGATACATTGTAGTAACTTTCTTTCTTTTTTCTGTTGGACAGGAATAGATAGAATGGGTCAATCTTAAAAAATAAATAAATAAAAATTTAGCTTTTTTGGAGTTCCTGTAACCCCCCCAGCCATCCCAGGAAAGGGGATCTCTCTTTGAATGGGCTTTCCCGAGGTTTCTTCCCATCGATCTGGCCCCTGGGGAGTTTTTCCTCGTCTTCATAGAGAGCTTGGGCTGGGTCAGGAGCTCCATCAAAACTGTCTTTATTTGATGACTTTAAAATAAAGATGTGTTTTACTTAAATAAAACTTGTTTAATTCATCTTTGCTGAGGATTCTCCTTCATTACTATTTTGTTTTGTTTTGTTTTTACCCATGGTGCATTTTGACAAATAAGAAAACTGAATCAGGTTAAAGTGTGCACAAAGACAGTCACACTGCAAATGATCTGAAGACTTGCATCTGTTGCTCTAACCCCCAACTAGTTTAGACAGATTTCCTGGTTCTACCAGAGGTTTTTTCCTTCAAGAAGGGAGTTTTTCCTTCCCACTGTTGCTGAGTGTTTGCTCATAGTGGGTTGTAAAAGCATAAAGTTGATAAGAGACATTCATAGCAGAGTTATCACAGCGGGAACTATATAGCTTAAATGTACAATTTCTACAGGACGAATTATAACTTCATTATGTATAAAGCTCCTGTGGATAATTACTCCTATTTGTAACTTTACACAAGAGAAAGTTTGCTGTCACACTATTTATAACAGGTTGGATTTTGTCCTCTGAGTTGAGCCTTTGGTTGCAGTTTATTGAAGAATTTCCTCTAAAGTAGCTGTTGATAAAGATTTCAAGTCCTGTTTATATACAGAAATATGCTTTAGTTCATGTTTTTTTACATGTCTGCCTCAGTGGATCAGTAGAAGATCTGGCACAGGAAACTAGATGATGAAAAAAGGGTACGAATACACATATATATCTATATAGATACAGATATATCTACACACACACACAGGTTGCAATGTAGTATTTTCATTTTTTCTTAGCATTTCTTTAACGTCTTGGTGCAAAAGAATACCTGCATTTGTGTGTAAAGAAATGTTACATATATACTAAAAACAGCTGGAAAAAAGAACTACAAATTTGGAAAGGAATTTATTCATGTTCTTACTCATAGATGGAGTACATGGTTTAAAAAACACTGAGGAAACAGATATGAGGCGGCTGTATCAACATAAAAACATTAATACAGTTAAAAATGAATAAAAAGTTGCACGCTTAAACTTATTTCTCTACAGTTTGTACAATTAATCCATGTAACAATAGGTTCGCTCTTAATATAGTAGTTAATTAAAATATCTTTACATAAAAATACATTTTTAAGTACTCTCCGGTGGAAGTCTGTTGTGGCTTATGTTTCTAAATGACACAACCATAAAGCAGCCCACAGAATATACAAATATGTCCTTGATAAGTGAATGTTGGCTCCCACAATGGCCTGTTAAGTTATTGCAAAATAATTTACTGCATAATATGTCAGATTAGAACATGTTATAAGCACAAAACTGAAGGGGAAACAATAAAAACAAAAATTAAAAAACAAATACTAAATTAAGTTAAAGGATATTTCTTACTATACTATATAATTGTATAATGTTGCGTTTGATTGCAAATGAAAACCCACCAAGAAAAAAGAAAGAAAGAAAAAAGAGAGAATAGAGTTTAATTTATTCAAAACACATTCTTTTCTTTTATTTAAGCTGTAGCGAGATTCAAATGGACAAAAGAGAAAGAAAAATATTACAGATTTGTTTTATTAATCATGAATAAACTTTATTATACACAACTCTAAATTTCAGTTGGTCTTAGTCAGATGTGTTTTTAATTAAATCCTGCAACACTGTGCTCGCTGCCATCACTTTATATCTTAGTGTGCAATTCAAATATATACTTATTACAATATTTTTCCCCCTTAACTCTCAACTCGCGTTTTTAAAATGTCTGTGATCATATTTGTCCGTTGACTTCTGTCTGGGCCTCGAACGATTCATCAGACAGGTTGGCAGCCTCCAACTGATGCTCCAGACTTTCATCATCGCCTCTATTCTGATCAACTCTTATCTTAAACTTAGTGATGAACTCATTACTGGCCAGCGCGCCCTCCTTTTTAGGGCATGTGGGCTTTGATAACAGCCGGCTTTCCAGTCGCTCTGCAAAGAAAATTCACAAAACATTTCTTATTTGGTAAGCTTGTTAACAAATTTTAGTTCAGTTTTGCTGAAAGTTATAGCATGCATCAGGTAAGAAGCAATTGGTTTTTAAAAAGCATATACATCCCCCAAAACATTTTTATTATGTGCATTTTGGAGAATAAAAGATTGTACACAATTTCCCTTTTTAAAGTAAAAAGATTATTAAGTGTAATTCTTACTTATTCAGTAGATTAAAGTATTGAAACATCATTATTCATAAAATATGCACATTACAAAATTAAAGTTATTCAAAATTACTCAAGTACTTACTCCAATACTCACATTATTCAAGTAAATTTAATTTTTGCCAATGTAATGTCACATAAAATCTTAATCTGAATAAGGGTTCTGAACCCCACTGTCACGGCCAGGGGATCAGCAGGCAGTGTTTTTGTTTTTGTTTTTGCTCTCTCTCTCTCTCGCTCTCGCTCTCTCGCTCTCTCTCTCTCGCTCTCGCTCTCTCTCTCTCTCTCGCGCTCTCTCTCGCTCTCTCTCGCGCTCTCTCGCTCTCTCACCCGCCAGGGCGGAACTCATGGTGGGTTCACGCCCTCGGCCCACGCCCCTCTGGAGAGGAAACACCTGGGCCTCATCAGTGCAGCCAGCATTTAAGCCAGGGAGTGGCTTCTTCTCATCGCTGGATTGTTGTGTGTGACTCGCGTCAGTGCTCTGAGCAAGTTCTCTTTTGCTTCCCTGTGCAAAACCTCTAACGTGTGTTTCCTTCTGTACATAGATCCCCTGGACCCGACTCTGCATTCCCCGAGCGGATTCCCTTTTTGTGTGAGTGTTTGGAGAGAGAGTCAGAAGAGGAGCAAGTGTCTTTCCCCTACCTGGATTTCCCCGGAGCCTTTTCCCTGTCACCGCTTTGTATATAGCACTATCCCCTGCACTGTTTGTATATACACCTGGTGGAACTGTAATAAATACTGACTGTGCCTCTGAGTCCTGTGTGTGAGTCCTCAAGCGAACCGTGACACCCACACAGATGAGAGCTTAGCAGTGAAGCTCTCTCTTAAAATTTGAGTTATAAAGTCAGATTTTATCACTGACAGAGATCCATGTTCTTTTAACATAAGAAAGAATATTTGCTGAAATTGACATTAATCCAAGCCCTTAAAACGCCATTTTGGATTAAGCATTTCCTTTTAGAAAAGTCTTCAATGAGCAGGAAGCTCCAGTACTGAAAAGAAGCCAACATCAACTGCTAAACGTGCTAAAAGTAAGTAAGTCCCCGTAGACTCCTATGATCAAAACACATACAGTATAAAAGTTATAGGTTACAGATCTGAAAAGTAAAACAAATGTCAAAGTGCAAAAAGACTTATGGTCCCATAGAAGTCTATTCCATTTGCCTGGAATTAGGTGAACACCTTTGTGACAAATTTAATGGCTCAGTCATTTGTTTCATGTCATATTTAATAAAAGACTGACATGGTGGCATGTTGAATTGTCCATTTTGCATATATTTGGTCATTCTAAGCGTCAGAAGGGGAAAGATCATTCTGGGAATGCCTACTGGCGAAGGATGTGTGACTGACAAGTCCAGTGTGTGAAGTTTAACTACAGTCTAAGGAGCTTGGAAAGAAAAGCATCTGGACTTCTTTAAGTTTCTTGAAGATGTTTCACCTCTCATCTGAGAAGCTTCTTCAGTTCAGAATTTCTTCAGAGAACTGAAGAAGCTTCTTGAATGAGAGGTGAAACGCTCTTCAAGAAACTTAAAGAAGTCCAGATACTTTTCTTTCCAAGCTCCTTAGACTACGATGACCTGAACGACAGAACCTTAACAGACAGTTCTTCCCTTCTGTTCTGTTCCCTTCTGTTTCTGGAAGACACCTTCTTCAAGCAGTGGTACAGGAAGAAGTCTGCATCCTTCAAGAAAAACATGATTTTCATGCAGGACAATGCTCCATCACACGCGTCCAAGTACTCCACAGCGTGGCTGGCAAGAAAGGGTATAAAAGAAGAAAAACTAATGACATGGCCTCCTTGTTCACCTGATCTGAACCCCATTGAGAACCTGTGCTCCATCATCAAATGTGAGATTTACAAGGAGGGAAAACAGTACACCTCTCTGAACAGTGTCTGGGAGGCTGTGGTTGCTGCTGCACGCAATGTTGATGGTGAACAGATCAAAACACTGACAGAATCCATGGATGGCAGGCTTTTGAGTGTCCTTGCAAAGAAAGGTGGCTATATTGGTCGCTGATTTGTTTTTGTTTTTGAATGTCAGAAATGTATATTTGTGAATGTGGAGATGTTATATTGGTTTCACTGGTAAAAATAAATAATTGAAATGGGTATATATTTGTTTTTGTTGAGTTGCCTAATAATTATGCACAGTAATAGTCACCTGCACACACAGATATCCCCCTAAAATAGCTAAAACTAAAAACAAACTAAAAACTACTTCCAAAAACATTCAGCTTTGATATTAATGAGTTTTTGGGTTCATTGAGAACATGGTTGTTGTTCAATAATAAAATTATTCCTCAAAAATACAACTTGCCTAATAATTCTGCACTCCCTATATACTGACTAACCAGCAGCAACACTCTGACTCAGTGTTTCCATCTGTGTTTATTTCCATCTTTACAGTCAGGCATAAACATCTCACAGCAGCTGGAAAAACCAGTGAGCACACTTTAGAGGAAAAAAGTGAAAGTTTCTGTTCAACTGTAAAATATTCTCTGTAATGTAAATTGTTCTGCTCTCTGACAAACCATCAGAGGTGCAGCACGTGTATCATTTGGTGTTTGAAGCAGAAACAAAAGCAAAGAGTTAAAGGAAGACACATTTGAAGAAGAAGGAAAATGAAAACAAGACGTCACTGAGCAACAACCTGACAGAACGAGAGCCAACAGTTTACTATCAGAACTGAGGCTGATCATTAACAGGGAGCAGCAGGTAACAAGGTCAGCAGTGGAGGAAAGTGTGGAAGTAATACTCAGCTTCATATTTGAAGATACTCGAGTATCTTAGCTGCAGGTCTGGAAAAATGGTTTTATTTCCTTTCCCATTGAACATCTCACACAGCCCCTCATCTGTGACCCTTAGCAAACCCACTGGATATCTACCTGTACATAAAGGAGATCAGATCAGTTCCATCTAGACCAGCTGTAACAGGAAAATGCTGCTTACACTTTGATGCATCAGTTTCAGTTTGTCATATAAGACAATATATCAGATTGAGGCATTATTTTCCTGCAGTGAGTAAATCTACTTTGTACTTTACTCTTTTCTTTTAGGTAAAGGGTCTAAACAGTACTTGTACACTGTGGAAATCCCATAAGAACGTCTCCTGAACTCTGAAAAATAACAAAACAAAGACTAAAAGGAGGTCATGGGTGCTGATGATGATGATGATGAAGAGGAGGAGTAGCATGCATTTAAAAAGTGACTGATGTCCTAGAATACAACAGAACAGTTTCTCTACAAACTTATGAAAACATGACAGTCTTGCATTAGTTTGTATTCTTATGATTTCAAAAAACGAGGGAAAAATCTCCTTGAAATCCACAATTCCTTTTTGTTATTTCTTAGTGTGTGACGTATTTTATTGCCTTTATGATTGGTGCAAACAGTTTCCTGATTCATAATGGAAATAGATTTTAGACACAGGAGGAACACGCAGTGATCAGCAGGAGCAGCTTGGAGTCCAGTCTTCTTCACACTGAGGAGGGACATATATGCAGGAACAGTTGTCATAACTGTTACAACCACCAGATGGCGAAAGAGTCCCACTGCAACTTTAAGCCATGAAGGATGTGTCTTGATGTTTGCTTGTGATAAATCTGCTTTATGTGAGTCTTTTTCAGAGAGTAACAGTAATACAAATGTAAAAGGAGCCAGTTTTTATTTCTTTATTTTTAGATGTACTCACTCAGGATCAGTTTGAAACCATTGGTTGAGACAGTATGTAGTTTAAATTTAAATATTCACCTGAAAGCTCTGAATCATTCACCTGAATGAAAAATATATGAACTCTTTAGAATACTGGCTTCTGTTTGTTTGTAAAAAGAGCTTTTAAACTTCAGATAAGATCAAAGATAAGATAAGGCAACTGCTGCATCACAAACAAAGACCTTAAAATAAATAATCATTAATAAATATTTAAAACAAAAGTGAAGAAAAGCTAAACCTGCAAAATTCAAGCACCCAGAAATTACCCTCTGTACTGTGATGTATTATATATATGAAGATGTTTGGGAAGAGGTGCGGTTATTGTTCATAAGATTTGAAGTGATGTTTATTATATGTCTTTAATCAGTAAAGTCTCGCTTTGCTAGAAATAAATAAATAATAAAATTGTAAACATGCAGCTGTATGTTAGAAGTCAAAGGGACCTTAAGTCTTCTGTAAATTGACGGGGATCAAATGAAGGACACGAGTATCTGTTCTTACTCTAATAAATGCTGCTTTAATATCCAACAGACTATTTTCCTTCCTCATCAGCAGTAAACAGCTCGACTCCGTCTGTGCATTTGTGTCCTCCATACTTGTTCACACAGACATCTCAGGCTTGATGCCACGATGCAGTGTAGAAACCTGACAACCCTCTGACTCATGTTCAAATATTCAAGGACATTTCTCAGGATCATGTATGACCCCTTTTTGAAATTTGGACTTTCATTAATAATATTTGTGTTTCTGAATCATTTTTGTGGAGACTTCTGTCCAACGTAGTGTCCAAATGAAGCCTGAAGCTTTTCTTCACCCTCTTGTCAGATGGTCAGCAACAAAACTCTGTTCCAACCAATGTCTGATAAGAGATGAGACACAGCAGCTGAGCAAATGATCATTTCATGCTGAAGACATCCTCAGACAGAATTAAATACATACATAAACACAGCCTGGTGCCAATAACACAGCTAATGACACTGCTGTATCACTGGCTTTACTGATTAAAGACCATATCTGAAGGAAAAATCTTTGAACACAACAGAAAGTGACCTTTTAAACCTGCGACACTGATGCTGCATTCAAGGACCATTAAAAACATCTGAAAGGACTTAAGAACATCAAGAAAATGTGACTTGTTTCTCTGTAATGAAGCTGTTTTAGTGAAGAATATTGAAAGGTCACAGAGCGACTGCTGAATCTTCTGCTCTAAACATGAACTCTGAACTTTGTGATGCTTCAGGAGGAAAACTGCTTCAGTTATTCTCTCAGATTAGTTTCATATTTTCTGCATCAGATTTGAGTGAGATCCTGGAATGAAGACAGAAGAAAAGACTTTGTTCAAAGTTTGATTTATAGTCAAACCTTCCAGTTTATTCACACAATAAAACATCAACACAATATATGAATTCATTCATTAAAATCACAGTTTTTCCTCATTTGTTTGATGATTTTGACAAAAACAAACACAAACACACACACATGGTCTGCCATACTCATAAAGAGAAATGTCGACATTTTTCAATACAAATATTCCAGAAACATTTAGAGGATAGAGAAGTTTACATTTTCATGTGGAGAAATATTTTAGTAAATCAAAATGATGATGAGCAGTGTTAGCCTCCATAAACAGTCACAGGAAAGATCTCCTTTAAAAACTCAGAAACATCAAGAGAACAACTAGAAGATGTGGAGGTACCACCCATAATGTTTGACTGACAGCTGATCTCTGTGCAGAAATGATGGAGAGAAAATAAAATGAAAGTAAAATACAGATTTAAACCCACAATATGAAAGACTTCAGTCTATTTCACTTTAATCAACTCAGCTGTGGCTCCATATTTATAGTAAAGCCAAAGTCCAGCATAGAGCGGCTGAGTGAATGTGGTCTGGACTCTGTGGAGGAGAGTCATGGTTTCAGAGACGCTGTAGAAGGACAAAATACCTGCTCTGTGATCCAGGTACACTCCTACTCTGGAGGAACGAGGACCTGAGACACGAGTTTGGATGTTGTTGTACAAAAATGTATAACTGTTGTTGTTACAATCTAACGCCCAAGATTTGTCATTAAGTCCAAATCTTCATTCATTCACACTCCCTGCTCTGCTGATATTCTTGTATGTGACTGCTACATCAACTCCTCCCCCTCTCCACTCCACCTCCCAGTAACAACGTCCAGTCAGACTCTCTCTACTCAGGACCTGAAACCATCCAGTGAATCTGTCTGGATGATCAGAATAAGACTGTTGTTCCGTTAATGTTACTTTTCTGTTCCCCTCTGATAATAACAGCAGTTTGTTTGCTGTGTTTGGATCCAGTGTGATTTCACATGAATATTTTAAGAATCCAGCTCTGGTCTTTGGCTCTGGTTGTGACAGTAAAACATCCACTTCAGTGACTGTCAGTGAGATGTTTGTCCGTTCCTCTCTCAGAATGTCCTGTAGTTTATCTCTGACCTCTGACACAGCTGCTGTCACATCCTCAAAGTAGCTCAGAGGACGGATATTGATGCTGGATGAGTCTGTAGACTCACTGAGTGCTGACAGTGAGGGGTAGTTGTGTAGAAACTGGATGTGATCCTCTGTGTGTGAGAGCTGCTTCAGCTCAGCATCTTTCCTCTTTACGATCTTTTTATGAAGACACAGAGGCAGAGTTATTATTCATCACTTTAAAGATGATATTCGTTATATGTTCTTCACTCGTTGTCTAGTAAAGTCCAGAGATCGATCTCTCTCTCTCTCTCTCTCTCTCTCTCTCTAGCACAAGATTTAATTAGGCGCCACTAATGTTATCAGGGCTCTGGCTCTTGCTCACATTAACTGTATGAAAGGCCTTTTGGACATCGCTGAGTTCGGTGATGAAGTGTTGAGTATCTTTCAGTTTCTGTTTCAGTTCAGAAGAACTAAAACGAGCATAAAGCATATTCAAATCTCTGTCTGGCTTAAAACCGTCTACAATGATCTGACTGCTGCTCTGGGGATTTTGAAACCCTGATATGGTTTTCATACAAGTCCAGGCAGACCCAAAACGTTTTGCAGCAAATTTGCTTTCAAGAAGCTTTTTGTAGATCTGTTTTGCTTTCAAGAGCTCGATTTTCAAGTCTTTGGTGACTGCCTGAAAGTCAGTAACAGCCCCCTCTTTAAAAGCCTGTCTCTTTTTCCTTAAACAGGATTTGATGCATTTGGTGACCCATGGCTTATTGTTAGGGTACACTTTAGCACGCTTAAGGGGTATAATCATGTCTTTACAAAAACTGCATATGAGCTAACATCCACCAAAGCATCAAGACTGAATAAAAACTTCCCAATCTGTAAATTTAAAACATTCCTGCAAGGTAAGCACAGATTCTTCTGACCACATGATTGATTGATGATAACATAATTTAAGGAGTTGGCCGTCCGACTGCGGTCTGGAGTGTGGGGCCTCCCTGCTGCTGCGGAGTCGGGGCGGTCTGCTTCTCCCCACCGCAGGGAAAAGGGTAACACCACCTGGGTCTGGGTGCAGTTCCCCCCTCCAGGGGCAAGGGTACTGTCAATGGAGAGTTGTATTGGTAGTCAGTATAAGCTTTTAATGATATAAGTTTGCATATGATAGAATACTGTATGTTGACCTTTTGATGACTTAGACTGTTGTCCACTACAAGACTGTTTTATAAATTCTTTCTCACAGCTGAAAAAGCTGTTATTATTTCACTCCTGCCAGGAAGAGGAAGAGCTGGACACTCTTATCTGACGCTCCCTAACAAGAAGAGAGGCTGCGTCCTTCTGAATCTCACAACACACACGCATACACCTAAACCACTCTTATCTTCACTCCCTACACACTAACTTTCCTCTGCCTATGAATAGACGTATTCACTGTTGTATTATTTTTGCATATAAATAAAGACAAGTGCAAGAACAGAGCGCTGATCACAGGGCCCCCACTCTGGTGTGAGCGTTCTGTGACCGCCCTTGCAAGTAAAGATCTACAGTGTGTGTCTCTTCACTCTTAGACTCTCAGCTGAAGAAGTGTCATTTAGAATAAATCTCTTGACATTTATTTTGGTCCTTCGAGCCGGATCAGAAATATCAGAACTGTTATCTGTGACTCTGTTCCAAGGATCCAGAACTGATTCCTGACGCCGTGGGAAGCCAGCACCGAAGTCTGTGCACAGCCCTCTTAGACGAGGCCGAAAGCCCTGGGACGTTTAAATTCGGGTCCAGGCCGGTGTTTTTAGTCTGGTCCACGGCGGTGGGATTCAGTCTGACGATCCGAAACACCAGTGAGACGTCTGAGGGTGAGAGAAACACTATTTTGTAAAACGGCCACGAAGGTTTTAAGAAACGCGTAAAATGAAATGATAAAATAGGTTAAGTTCGCCAAAAGGCCAAAAGAACTAAGTTTAGACCAGTTTCAGAGGTAGCCGAAATTATCTCGTGACAAATTATTAAAGAAACGCGTAAAATAGGTTAAGTTCGCCAAAAAGAACTAAGTTTAGACCAGTTTTAGAGGTAGCCGAAATTATCTCGTGACAAATTATTTAAGAAACGCGTAAAATAGGTTAAGTTCGCCAAAAGGCCAAAAGAACTAAGTTTAGACCAGTTTCAGAGGTAGCTGTTAAATACTTCGTGACAAATTAGCGCGCAAATGTCTATCTGTGTGTATGTGTGTATGTGTCTAGAAGTAAGTTGATTTTACAGCACAATACGCTGCTGAACTACTTCTATTTTATTTGTTTTCTTTGCTTGAGGCTCAAGTACTGGTGACAAATGAGAACGGTTGAGTTTTATCTCGTAAAACTGATACCGCTTCATTTTTTAGAAGTGAAGTAGAAGGGCGTATCAGCAACCACTCTGAAGTCAAGTGTGCCAGTGACAGCCCAGCAAAATCTTTGAAAATGGAGAATAAACGAGCGAAATTAACACCTGATGAGGAATGGTTAGAAAAACAACAAGCCGGAGCAGGAATAATCCAAAAGAAAGGGAGAGGAATGTTTAGTGGAAGAGCAAGAGGTAGAGGCAGGCCTAGATACACACCAAACAGTAATTTTAGTGCTGCATGCTGGGAGTGTGGAAAAAAGGGACACCTTGCACGTGACTGTAAGACACAGAGACACACACCAAACAGTGACTTTAGTACTGCATGCTGGAGGTGTGGAAAAGAGGGACATTTTGTACGTGACTGTAAGAAACAAAGAAGCAGTTCAGACTAGGAAGAACATAATAATCCCTCGTCAAGTAAAAGATTAGAGATCAAAGTTTAAAAAGGGCTGGATACAGACCCAACTGAATACATATAAACATAAGAGGAATAAAGTGGAATAAACAAAATGTTAAATTAAATTAGAGCTTATCTCTACTGTATTCAAACTAATAAAAGCAAGGATAACAACCTGTAAACTGGTATTAACAATGAAACATAGTTAGGATGAAGACCGTGCCCAGAATGAATAGAATGAAAGAAAATACATAACTCACACAAACACATATTAAATGAAATAGAGAGATGCATAAGGTATATTAAGGTTTTGTCATTGTTCAGCCAAGGAAAGTGTGTGAAAAGGAAAATGTCTCCAGCTTGGGAAAGGGTGAAACTGCAGATCACCCCCATCCCTCGATGGATGCAAAATAAAATATAAATAAAATATTGTAATATACTATTGCTGTTATATAAAAAGATAATAACATTAATAATGAAATAATATTAATATGAAGAGGCACCTCAGTCAGCTATGATGTGAGGTGGATAATTGTTAAAAGTAGTCTGCATCAAGCTTAAGGTTGCTCAAATTCAGTATAATGACATATGAGATGAAGAAAATAAAGAAAATATCTAAACTAATCAAGTGCATAGAGGCACTTGACCTGCACGAAAACCTGTCATCCTAGATGAGACATTGCTGAAATATAGAGCACACATACATGCAATGAAGAACAGCTTACACTACAGCACACACTATACATGTGCCTATATCCCTCATTAGTGTTAAAACAGGAAAAACTTAATAGTTTTGTTATCAAATGCTGAAGTTTACCCACTACTAACAAATAAACTCTCTGGGTTGCAGGACAACAACTTCAAAAAGAAAGAGACTGGTATGACCAACCAGTGATGAAACAACAAATTTAGTGGTTAAGAGTCAAATGGTGAGATGTTTTCTGCTGATTGAATCATACAAGTGATTACTGAAGGAAGGAAAATTCCTTTTTTGTGCTTTTAAACGTGATCTTACGAATTTTAATATCTACCTGTGTTGTCCTGTCAACTTGGTGGGTTATGAGTTAATTATATTGTGAGGAAAAACAAAAAAGGGGGAGAGAAGGCTGACACAGGGCCTGGCCCGGTGTTTCTCCCCTCTCTGAATAACACAGCCAATACAACATCATTTTCCTGTTCGTCTGTTTTTGTTTTGTTTTTGTTTTTTCTCTTTATGTTTAATTACAGGCTGCTTTGCCGGTCCTGAAAGCCGAAGCTGACCTGGACTCCTGCTCTCCCCTCTACCATCTCTGACCCTGACCCTGACCAAATGCTGCAGCAGCTGGACCCATAACAACAATCTAAAAATGTCAACAGTGCTACAGGAAAGCAATCTCATGCAGCAGAGACGGAGAGCGTTAAATCCAAGGCCCGTTTCACTACACGGGGGAGATTTACAGACAGCTTCAGCTGACAGAGCTGTGACGAGACGCCCATTAAGCCCGAATGAAAAGTAAGGCCGAGCAAAAGAATGCTGACCTTGATAACTCTGCATTAACACTGTGCAGGACAGTGACGGACCAACACGGATGATCGGGCAGCAGAAGAAAGGGCGTGCCAGAGACAGGAGGAGCAACTGAGGTCAAAAGGCACCTCAGAATAGACAAAACACAGAAGAAGATGCAGGTTTCACCTGCGGTGAGCATGGACACTGGAGAAAGGACTGCCCCAATTGGGGCCAGGACCAGGACAGACTGAACTTTGAGCAGCAGCAGCAATGGTCGCAACCGGACTGAAAAGGAGGAGGGCAGGACCCCAGGGCACGCTTCACGCCGTGGTTTACCCAAAACACCAGAACAGGAAAGTGATAAACACGCCAACATACACAAACATACACATCTACACACACTGACTCAGAATGAAGAGAAACACACACCTGAACAGACGTACACTTGTTGATTGAGTGAGAAATGACACACACACACATCAGACAATGTACACTCATCAAACATGACTGATGCCCTGAACGCCTTGAGACAGATCCAGCAGGCCCAAAATCAGGATTATGTAAATAATACAAGTGACTGCTAAAAAGACTACTACTGCCTTTTCACTGTGCAATACTTTTTGTTAAAAACCAACGGTGCAATAGACTTCAATACTTGAAATACTTGAAATACTTGCAATTCCTTTGTATTCTTATTCTTATTTATTCTATTTATCCCTTTTTGTATTTTTATTTTTATTTTGTGTTTTTGTAACATGTATCCTGCCATGTCTAAAACTCATGATTAACCGTATAATTGTTTCCACTGTTGCTGCATACATAGCCGTGACAAATGATGATGATGATGACTCCGACCTGTTGGAACATGAAGACTTTGTGTGATTAATGATGATGTGACAGAAAATGTACAACAAGATGTTACATACTGATATCTCACTTCAAAGTTATACTGACAACAGGAGGGAATGTCAATGGAGAGTTGTATTGGTAGTCAGTATAAGCTTTTAATGATATAAGTTTGCATATGATAGAATACTGTATGTTGACCTTTTGATGACTTAGACTGTTGTCCACTACAAGACTGTTTTATAAATTCTTTCTCACAGCTGAAAAAGCTGTTATTATTTCACTCCTGCCAGGAAGAGGAAGAGCTGGACACTCTTATCTGACGCTCCCTAACAAGAAGAGAGGCTGCGTCCTTCTGAATCTCACAACACACACGCATACACCTAAACCACTCTTATCTTCACTCCCTACACACTAACTTTCCTCTGCCTATGAATAGACGTATTCACTGTTGTATTATTTTTGCATATAAATAAAGACAAGTGCAAGAACAGAGCGCTGATCACAGGGCCCCCACTCTGGTGTGAGCGTTCTGTGACCGCCCTTGCAAGTAAAGATCTACAGTGTGTGTCTCTTCACTCTTAGACTCTCAGCTGAAGAAGTGTCATTTAGAATAAATCTCTTGACAGGTACCCAGACCCGGTTCGTAGAGTACGCTTGGGGAGTGTGATCGTGTGTACAGCGTCTCTTTATGTTTGTCTCCACGTTGGTTGAGTGTGGAGTAAGTGCATATGAGAGCATGAGGGTGGGAATGGATGTTTGTATCTGTGTCTGTGCCTGTATGTCTGTGTCTATATGTCAGGTTGGGTATCAGACGCCACCTCTCTGGGGACATCTCAGGCCCTCCAAGGTTTGGAGGCCTATCTCCCCCCACCACCACTTCCCCTGCCAGTGGCGGACTCCCTCAGACATCGGTGCGTTGGTGGTTCTTTGTGTCTGGGGATGGGCGTCCAGGTACACACCGGCTCACTCCTTGGCGGCCGCTTATCGGGCCTGGAGCCTGGGGCTCGCTCGGGCCACTTCGGAGGTGGGGTGCCCCCGGCCTCTCGGCCTGGGGCTCGGTCACTCAGGCACAGCTGGCTGCCGGCGGAGCTCACGGGCGCGTCACTGCAACCCCCCCCCTGGCTTCTGCTCCGCGGCTGCTGAGTGACCCCTCATCTGGGACTCTCCTCAGCTCTTTCTGGGACAGTGGCGCGGCTGCCCCTCTGTTGGTCTTCCTTGGTCTCTTGTGTTCTGAGGGCTTCTGGATGTCTGGAGTTTTGATCTCCTCCATACCTGCTTCATGCCCTGGAGGACGGGGCTGTGGCTCCCCACACCCTCTAGCAGATCATTACATGAAGGAACCTTTTAAAAAAACAAGCGCGTCCATGCTCACAGGTGTACACACGGGGACTCACATACACAAACTACACCCTTTTTGGCTCCTACCTCAAAGCACACTGTGTGCTGTCGATCTTACGTGCTGCTCAATAATGTTTAATATTTAGTATTTACTGTCATATTCCCATATATCATTGTGATGTTGTTTATTCTATTACTCTTGTTTTCTTCTGCTTGTTTTCTTTTTTCTTTCTCAACAGGTGATCCAGGTGATCGATACATGCATTTTTTTTTCTTTTCTTTTTTTCTGCCCATTCTGTTGGTTTTTGTTTTTTGCCCTTCTCCCCCGTCCCTCTTCTCAGCTGTTTCTCTTTCCCTCTTTCTTTCTCCCCTTCTTTCCCCCAGTCAAGTCTGTCCCGTATTCAGCAAGTGAAAATAAAATAAACAATAAAAGGTGAATCAAATGGACCATTACGGCAAGGCTGGGATGGTCAATTTGGTAAAGTAAATCCGTTGGGCATCTTTCTTTGCCTTTAGACAATAATTCTGATGGCAAAAGAGCCAAACGGGACAGGCAAAAAGAAGAAAAAATAAAATAAAAAATAAAAAAAGATGATAACATAATTTTTTCACCCCCCAAAAATTCATGTTCAAAGCAACATATCAGCCCGATATCACACAGAACTGTCACATGACATCAAACACAAGCTGTCAGCTCTGCAGAGTGGGCAATCATAATGAAGCAGTTCATTATAAGCTGCAGACTCAAGCTGCTCTTCATATATTTGTCCACCAGATGTCACCAAAGAGGACTGTGATGAAAGCTTCGAGTAATGAACCGTTTTTCATTACAAGCTTGGCCAACTGACTACAATCTACAATAAACTAATATGGCTTTTCAATCCTCTCTTCAATCACTTGGTACCACCAGGAACCTTTAAATGGGCACTCAAGCTGCCTGGAGACTGATTTGTCGTGCACATCAGAGAAACCACAGGTAAGACAATCTTATCCAAAAGGTCAGTGTAACAGTATTGTTTTCCACCAGCTTAACCAAACTTCCCACACTAACTGAAATTTCTTTTCTCAGGCAAACATTAAACAGCAGCAGCTGGAAAACTGGAAAACCTAAAGCCAAATAATCAATAAAACATAACAAACTTTTGTATGAGTGAGTATTGATAAACTGAGCATAATTAAACCTCAGTGAAACCACATATAAGTTCTGGTAACTGGCACATATTTATGTTTAATATGTTGTTTTATATTTTGATCAGTTTCAGGTGTTTGTGCGACTGTGTTAACCATCAGTAAAACCACATATAAATCACACTTCTGTGTTTAACAATTACAACACTTGATGCTGTTTTTCTGATTCAGGATTATGTGTGTGATGAGTTGGCCACACAGTTCTTATCTTTCTGCTTCAGACACACACAAAACTGCCGAGGTTGAAGCTGGCTTCAGTCTCTTTCTACCCCAGGTCTCACCACATTTCCAAAATGTAAACTCTGAGTCTCATAAGAAATGTGGTTCAAAAAGATGTGCTGATCTATGAATGCATCCTTACTGAAAGCTAAAGATGTCCAGCAGACAAAAACAGCAGCTGAATGAACAGTTATCATGAGCGAGTGTACAAACACTATCACAGGAAATAACAGAAATAAACTGTAGTTTCCATTTATACCTGTAGTATTTTTTCAGCATCTTCCAATATGTCCAAATATGATTTCATTGTATCTTAAACAAATACAAACTTCTTTCTTTTCCCAGAATTTAGACAAATGAACAAAAAATAAATGATTATTTATTTAGGTATTAAAATAGGAAAAATCAGTTTAAATTAGAGTACCATTAAAACAAGAAATTAGCACAGAAATGCCAAAAGACAAAAACAGAACAATAAAGTGTCATTAAAAATGATTCAAAAACAGTTGTAGGAGCAGTTTTATGAACCATGTTCTGTTAATACAGGGAGTGCAGAATTATTAGGCAAATGAGTATTTTGTCCACATCATCCTCTTCATGCATGTTGTCTTACTCCAAGCTGTATAGGCTCGAAAGCCTACTACCAATTAAGCATATTAGGTGATGTGCATCTCTGTAATGAGAAGGGGTGTGGTCTAATGACATCAACACCCTATATCAGGTGTGCATAATTATTAGGCAACGTCCTTTCCTTTGGCAAAATGGGTCAAAAGAAGGACTTGACAGGCTCAGAAAAGTCAAAAATAGTGAGATATCTTGCAGAGGGATGCAGCAGTCTCAAAATTGCAAAGCTTCTGAAGCGTGATCATCGAACAATCAAGCGTTTCTTTCAAAATAGTCAACAGGGTCACAAGAAGCGTGTGGAAAAACCAAGGCGCAAAATAACTGCCCATGAACTGAGAAAAGTCAAGCGTGCAGCTGCCAAGATGCCACTTGCCACCAGTTTGGCCATATTTCAGAGCTGCAACATCACTGGAGTGCCCAAAAGCACAAGGTGTGCAATACTCAGAGACATGGCCGAGGTAAGAAAGGCTGAAAGACGACCACCACTGAACAAGACACACAAGCTGAAACGTCAAGACTGGGCCAAGAAATATCTCAAGACTGATTTTTCTAAGGTTTTATGGACTGATGAAATGAGAGTGAGTCTTGATGGGCCAGATGGATGGGCCCGTGGCTGGATTGGTAAAGGGCAGAGAGCTCCAGTCCGACTCAGATGCCAGCAAGGTGGAGGTGGAGTACTGGTTTGGGCTGGTATCATCAAAGATGAGCTTGTGGGGCCTTTTCGGGTTGAGGATGCACAACAGGTGTATCTAACAAAATGTGGCCAGTGAGTGTACATGGTACTTTTTAAATGGACAAAATGAACTGCACTGGCAGCTGCCCAGTGCCACTATGAATTAGTTAAATAATCACTACCATGGATAGTTTGGTGCATGATGTAATTAAATAAATATTACAAAAAAGATTCTTATAGCCCTCACTTACCTTGATAATGTTTTCAATCTCTAAGTCCTGTTTGTCTTTTTCTGTCTTCTCCGTCTCATGGATAGTCAAGTCATCAGATTGGCTGCCCCTGCTGCTGCAGCTGCTGCGGGCGCTCCCGCTGCGTTCCCGCTGACTGTTTTCCCGCTGGATCCGTCTCTTCAGTTTGAGTTCATGGTGAAGGGAAGACTTTCCCTCACTCTGAAGACGGAGGGCAGTTTGAATGGCTGAATACCAGATGTAAAATCTTGGGTGTACTTTCCGAGTCAGACTGAATAGGATGGGTTATCTTAAAAAAATGAGGACTGGTGTAGCTTTACAGAGTAATTGAATGCATGTTTCAGAAAATATGTTAATCCCTTTTGGATAAAGTGGCTGACTGACCTCCACCTGCCGGAGCACCTCTCTGAGGGTTCAGTAGCCGATGCCATCAGCTCAGTATGGAACGCACCACTGACTGGGAGAGTTTTGGTCCGCATGAACTTTAGGCGCCGAGAGTTTTCCTGGAGGAAATCCAGAGCCTGAGAAGTCAAAGAAGACAGCAGAAATGACAAGAGCAGCTCTAACAACTTTTTGATGGTTGAGAGAAGACAGAAAAGAGAACACAATAGATTCACGGTATATTAAAGCAGCAAGAATATATGAATGCATTACCTGCTGGTGCCCTGCAATAACCCTGCCATCTGGAAACAGGTAGTTGGCCACAGAGCACACAGGATTCTCCATCCCCAGACTCTTGCAGTGCTCTTTTGCCTGCAGACAGGCATAATTATACTGATCCTGAGGTCTACCAATGACTGACAGCATCCCACTGGGAACCAGTTCTGAGGCCTTCTGCATAGTCTCCGCTCGCACCAGGCTGAGATGCAGGTGAAGAAAAAGGAGGCTGAACAACAGAAGAAGAGGATCAGGGAGCTGGAGCTGACACAGCAGCAGCTGGAAGTTGCCCTTAATATGGAGATCCAGGCTCGGCTGGAGGAGGAGAGGGCCAGACTGGAGCTTGAGCGGTAAAAATGGATTTCTAACTCTTATTATGGCCCTTTATTATTTTATTTGTGATGGAGATCTGATATATCCATGAGAAGTATTAACATTTTCAATTGCTTCTTCCCTTTTTCCCCTCCTTCAGGTTGCTGCAGGCTGAAGATGAAAAGAGGAAACATTTCCAGCTCCTCCAGGAGCAGCAACGTACAATGCAAAACCTCAGCCCCATACAGGAGCTGTCAGATGGCAGTCCCGATGAGGACACCCCCTCAGCCCTCAACTCTGCCTCTCAGGAGCTCCAGGATCTGCAGGCATCTCGCCAAAGAAGCCACCAGCGTCTGGAGGTGAACAAGTTTGTTTTGACTGGCTTTGTGAGCAGCATCTTATTTAGTGCTCTTCTAAAACAACACTGAGGATGCCTGCATGATTTTTGTTTCCAGGAGGTTCAGGAGAGGCTGAGGAATGCCAGTCAACATGTACGGCACTGGAACATCCAGCTGAACCGACTGATGACCCCCATTACTCCTGCAGGTGCCGTATTCACTTTGACTCTTTGCAGCACAGACTTCTGGAACAGAGTGTTAGTATAGTTAATAACAGTGTAGACCATATAATCTGTCAGATAATTGCATTAAAATGCTACAAAAGGCACCTACCCCAAACATGTCAAGAGATTCATTCAGTGACTTGAATGAAAGAATCTGACTCACCTCAAGTTAATTAAAATTAAAACTAAATCTTATTATGATTTAAACACGGAAATCTTAAAACGAAAAATAACCGCATGCACAGTTGTTACAGGCTGCAAACATGTTTTATACTGCTTTGAAGTCTGGGACAGCATCATAAGAGACATAACTGATCTCACCGTAGTCCCACGAAGACTCAAGATGAGTGTTTTCACGACTGCCATGTTGGTGTTTTGAAATCAGGCATGATGAATGAAGGGAAGAACTGTCTGTTAAGGTTCTCAGTCGTTCAGGTCATCGTAGTCTAAGGAGCTTGGAAAGAAAAGCATCTGGACTTCTTTAAGTTTCTTGAAGAGCGTTTCACCTCTCATTCAAGAAGCTTCTTCAGTTCTCTGAAGAAATTCTGAACTGAAGAAGCTTCTCAGATGAGAGGTGAAACATCTTCAAGAAACTTAAAGAAGTCCAGATGCTTTTCTTTCCAAGCTCCTTAGACTGTAGTTAAACTTCACACACTGGACTTGTCAGTCACACATCCTTCGCCAGTAGGCATTCCCAGAATGATCTTTCCCCTTCTGACGCTTAGAATGACCAAATATGTGCAAAATGGACAATTCAACATGCCACCATGTCAGTCTTTTATTAAATATGACATGAAACAAATGACTGAGCCATTAAATTTGTCACAAAGGTGTTCACCTAATTCCAGGCAAATGGAATAGACTTCTATGGGACCATAAGTCTTTTTGCACTTTGACATTTGTTTTACTTTTCAGATCTGTAACCTATAACTTTTATACTGTATGTGTTTTGATCATAGGAGTCTACGGGGACTTACTTACTTTTAGCACGTTTAGCAGTTGATGTTGGCTTCTTTTTCAGTACTGGAGCTTCCTGCTCATTGAAGACTTTTCTAAAAGGAAATGCTTAATCCAAAATGGCGTTTTAAGGGCTTGGATTAATGTCAATTTCAGCAAATATTCTTTCTTATGTTAAAAGAACATGGATCTCTGTCAGTGATAAAATCTGACTTTATAACTCCAATTTTAAGAGAGAGCTTCACTGCTAAGCTCTCATCTGTGTGGGTGTCACGGTTCGCTTGAGGACTCACACGCAGGACTCAGAGGCACAGTCAGTATTTATTACAGTTCCACCAGGTGTTTATACAAACAGTGCAGGGGATAGTGCTATATACAAAGCGGTGACAGGGAAAAGGCTCCGGGGAAATCCAGGTAGGGGAAAGACACTTGCTCCTCTTCTGACTCTCTCTCCACTCACACAAAAAGGGAATCCGCTCGGGGAATGCAGAGTCGGGTCCAGGGGATCTATGTACAGAAGGAAACACACGTTAGAGGTTTTGCACAGGGAAGCAAAAGAGAACTTGCTCAGAGCACTGACGCGAGTCACACACAACGATCCAGCGATGAGAAGAAGCCACTCCCTGGCTTAAATGCTGGCTGCACTGATGAGGCCCAGGTGTTTCCTCTTCAGAGGGGCGTGGGCCGAGGGCGTGAACCCACCATGAGTTCCGCCCTGGCGGGTGAGAGAGAGAGCAAGAGAGCGAGAGCGAGAGAGAGAGCAAAAACAAAAACAAAAGCACTGCCTGCTGATCCCCTGGCCGTGACAGTGGGGTTCAGAACCCTCATTCAGATTAAGATTTTATGTGACATTACATTGGCAAAAATTAAATTTACTTGAATAATGTGAGTATTGGAGTAAGTACTTGAGTAATTTTTGAATAACTTTAATTTTGTAATGTGCATATTTTATGAATGATGTTTCAATACTTTAATCTACTGAATAAGTAAGAATTAGACTTAATAATCTTTGTACACAATTTCCCTTTTTAAAGTAAAATCTTTTATTCTCCAAAATGCACATAATAAAAATGTTTTGGGGAATGTATATGCTTTTTAAAAACCAATTGCTTCTTACCTGATGCATGCTATAACTTTCAGCAAAACTGAACTAAAATTTGTTAACAAGCTTACCAAATAAGAAATGTTTTGTGAATTTTCTTTGCAGAGCGACTGGAAAGCCGGCTGTTATCAAAGCCCACATGCCCTAAAAAGGAGGGCGCGCTGGCCAGTAATGAGTTTATCACTAAGTTTAAGATAAGAGTTGATCAGAATAGAGGCGATGATGAAAGTCTGGAGCATCAGTTGGAGGCTGCCAACCTGTCTGATGAATCGTTCGAGGCCCAGACAGAAGTCAACGGACAAATATGATCACAGACATTTTAAAAACGCGAGTTGAGAGTTAAGGGGGAAAAATATTGTAATAAGTATATATTTGAATTGCACACTAAGATATAAAGTGATGGCAGCGAGCACAGTGTTGCAGGATTTAATTAAAAACACATCTGACTAAGACCAACTGAAATTTAGAGTTGTGTATAATAAAGTTTATTCATGATTAATAAAACAAATCTGTAATATTTTCTTCTCTTTGTCCATTTGAATCTCGCTACAGCTTAAATAAAAGAAAAGAATGTGTTTTGAATAAATTAAACTCTATTCTCTCTTTTTTCTTTCTTTCTTTTTTCTTGGTGGGTTTTCATTTGCAATCAAACGCAACATTATACAATTATATAGTATAGTAAGAATTATCCTTTAACTTAATTTAGTATTTGTTTTTTAATTTTTGTTTTTTGTTTCCCCTTCAGATTTGTGCTTATAACATGTTCTAATCTGACATATTATGCAGTAAATTATTTTTGCAATAACTTAACAGGCCATTGTGGGAGCCAACATTCACTTATCAAGGACATATTTGTATATTCTGTGGGCTGCTTTATGGTTGTGTCATTTAGAAACATAAGCCACAACAGACTTCCACCGGAGAGTACTTAAAAATGTATTTTTATGTAAAGATATTTTAATTAACTACTATATTAAGAGCGAACCTATTGTTACATGGATTAATTGTACAAACTGTAGAGAAATAAGTTTAAGCGTGCAACTTTATTCATTTTTAACTGTATTAATGTTTTTATGTTGATACAGCCGCCTCATATCTGTTTCCTCAGTGTTTTTTAAACCATGTACTCCATCTATGAGTAAGAACATGAATAAATTCCTTTCCAAATTTGTAGTTCTTTTTTCCAGCTGTTTTTAGTATATATGTAACATTTCTTTACACACAAATGCAGGTATTCTTTTGCACCAAGACGTTAAAGAAATACTAAGAAAAATGAAAATACTACATTGCAACCTGTGTGTGTGTGTAGATATATCTGTATCTATATAGATATATATGTGTA
The DNA here is from genome assembly GCF_001858045.2 of Oreochromis niloticus. NCBI lineage: Eukaryota > Metazoa > Chordata > Actinopteri > Cichliformes > Cichlidae > Oreochromis > Oreochromis niloticus. The sequence continues at coordinate 26,586 of NW_020328306.1, forward strand.
TTCGTACCCTTTTTCATCATCTAGTTTCCTGTGCCAGATCTTCTACTGATCCACTGAGGCAGACATGTAAAAAAACATGAACTAAAGCATATTTCTGTATATAAACAGGACTTGAAATCTTTATCAACAGCTACTTTAGAGGAAATTCTTCAATAAACTGCAACCAAAGGCTCAACTCAGAGGACAAAATCCAACCTGTTATAAATAGTGTGACAGCAAACTTTCTCTTGTGTAAAGTTACAAATAGGAGTAATTATCCACAGGAGCTTTTATACATAATGAAGTTATAATTCGTCCTGTAGAAATTGTACATTTAAGCTATATAGTTCCCGCTGTGATAACTCTGCTATGAATGTCTCTTATTAACTTTTATGCTTTTACAACCCACTATGAGCAAACACTCAGCAACAGTGGGAAGGAAAAACTCCCTTCTTGAAGGAAAAAACCTCTGGTAGAACCAGGAAATCTGTCTAAACTAGTTGGGGGTTAGAGCAACAGATGCAAGTCTTCAGATCATTTGCAGTGTGACTGTCTTTGTGCACACTTTAACCTGATTCAGTTTTCTTATTTGTCAAAATGCACCATGGGTAAAAACAAAACAAAACAAAATAGTAATGAAGGAGAATCCTCAGCAAAGATGAATTAAACAAGTTTTATTTAAGTAAAACACATCTTTATTTTAAAGTCATCAAATAAAGACAGTTTTGATGGAGCTCCTGACCCAGCCCAAGCTCTCTATGAAGACGAGGAAAAACTCCCCAGGGGGCCAGATCGATGGGAAGAAACCTCGGGAAAGCCCATTCAAAGAGAGATCCCCTTTCCTGGGATGGCTGGGGGGGTTACAGGAACTCCAAAAAAGCTAAATTTTTATTTATTTATTTTTAAGATTGACCCATTCTATCTATTCCTGTCCAACAGAAAAAAGAAAGAAAGTTACTACAATGTATCATACTTATATGATAAGGTGTGAATTGTGTGTTTGTGTGTGTTATCTTAGCCAGGGGTGAAGCTGGAGCTCCTCCAGTGTTGGGCGCTTCTCCGGGACTATAGCTAAACATGCGTCCAAGAAATTGCGGCATTCTTGAAAGAAAGAAAAGATGAAAAAGATGAAGATGATAGTTCTAGTGATCCAAGGCATCAGTGAATCTGGAAGTGTGAAGTTTTCTTACCTGTGGACAGACGCTTTTTGATGCTCAGTTTCTTTGTGAGGAACCTCGCGGTACTAAAGTATGTGCATGAAGCGCTTCATACAACACCACTCCCATTTGCCACACCGTGGTGGGTCCACACCTGTAGCAGCTCCTAATGTACCACTCGGGAGGGATGTGAAGAGGAGTGCCTAACAAACAGACACAATTGCAATTTCTTCTAAAACAAAAGACACAAATTGTTCCATCTGTGAAAAGCAGGAGCAGAATATGTTACCATAGAAGATGCGATACAGAGATCGCTGTTTAACAAAGCAGCTCAGTCCAAAGTCAATGATGCGAACACGAGGCACATCTGAGCCGGTCTCAATCAGAATGTTTTGTCCCTTGATGTCCCGATGAAAGATGTGTTTATCCTCAAGTTCCTTTACAGCATCAACTAGTTGCTTCAGAATGACCTGGAAAAGATGAAAAACACAATAATGAGTTCATGCTTTTCTGCCTTGATTGAATGCTGTACAGTCTAAGGTTCTTCCAGTCAACCTACCTTGGCCTTGTCCTCTGTTAAAGTTCTTCCATTTTCTGCTTTGTATTTTTGCAGGTCCACAGCAGGGACAGGTCTCTCCAGCACCAGGATCAGCTCTTTGCCAAGGTCGAACCACTCCAGCAAGGACACAGGTGCAGATATTCCCACTGACCCTTCTGCTTCACTTGCAAGTTTAACCATAATGGCCACTTCCACCGAGAGCTTCTTCCCGCTTTCATCCTGAAATATTACAACAAAGTGGATGATGAGGAACGCCGCATTCAATCCAGTAATGTAAAACTGATTCAAGTGTTGGACGCTTACCGCCACTTTGCAGTAGACTTTATTTTTGGGAATGTGTTTGATGGCAACCTAGAAGACACAGAGCATTGGTGAGCATTTCCTCAGTATGACATAATGAAAGGTGGAAACACAGCAGACGTCTCAGTTTACGATATTATCCATTATCTGCGTTACTGCCTGTCTTACTACCATCATCTGAACACTTACTGGAAAACGATCTTCTATCCGGTAGCCAGCAAACACTGCTCCGCAGCCTCCTTCTCCGAGCTGGTGCTCCTCCGCATATCTGGCTTGGAATTCACCTGAACAGACAAAACAACAAATCTTGTTTTATTACAGCTGTGACACAAATTACTCTCCTCTGTAGCCTAAATGTTCCTTTTGCCCTTCCCCTGAATATAAAACCCAAGCTGCTTGCTACTTACGTTTTTGGTCTGCCACTGATTTTTTGTCCTGGTCCACATTCCTTTTTTTTTCTTGGGTGACTCTCTGTTGTCTCCCGCGGCCTTTCTTTTGCCATTTTTTGCGCACACCTGTTTGTTATTCAAGTCTGGAGATGTGGAAAACACCAAAAGCACATCAGCTCACTGGATGATAGACACAAACACTAAACACTAATATCTTAAACCTAGCAACCACACTTAATCTACCCCCTTATTCAACTAATTAGCCTACCTTTACCAGAGTCCGACAAGGAGGATGCTTGCTCCTTGTCACCGCTCATATGGTGGAGAAGTTTAGCCTTCTTTGCTTTCTTTGTTGTGCCCTCTTCATCTTGCACAACCTTGCGCTTCACTCCTTTGACCACATCTGAGCTGGTGGAAGGACCAGCCTGCTCAGCGACCCTCCTCCTTTTTATTGGGGTCTTCTTTTCAGGACTGGCCTTTCTTTTAGCAGTCCTGCTCTTACAATCTATAAACGACAACAACACAGTGGTGAAAAAGAGTCCCCGACATCAGGACTGGAAGCAGTTTGGCAAAGAATTTGAAATTGCTTTTGCTTAAATTATCACAAGTTTATTCTTGGGATAAAAAAACTGACCAGTGCGAATTGATACTAGGTTTACTAAGTCTTAGATCTTGATGACACTTGTTGGTCTGTTTTTACTGTTGAGTCCAAGAATAAACTTATTACATTATTTTACCAAAAGACCGGTAACCTTTCTTTGATTAGACATCTTGTATTAAAGCTATTTTCAATCAAACATATGATTCAATTGCTCTAAAAATGATTCACACAGTGTCAACATTTCTAGGATTTGGATTTTACCAGGATTTGATTTTGTTATTTTACTTACCTTGATCTCCTGAATCTTTCTTATCGGCTGGAGTGGTAATTTTTCTTGTTTCCTTTTCATTGTAATTTCGGAGAACTTTTAAACTCGAAAATGTAAACCGTAATGAGTTAATATTGAGTTAATATTCCTTCAAATGTGCGCCCTTCAAATGCTTGACTTTTCTAACTGAATTCTGTAAGTGAGCTTTATAAGTAAACTCTGGAAACTACGGCAACACAACATAGAATCTTGCCTTTCAGTGACTTCACTGACTGCCAGTAGTTCAAAGTAGTTTACAGAAAAACACTCTGGCAGACAAAGCCATAATATTTCATATAATTCAATCATTTCATATCAATTCAACAGTTTCTTTCATTATCTTTCATCGTTTGTATAAAGACCTCATGTATGGATGACAGTATGAAGATTTGTGGTTGACCACACACTAATAAACACAGTGTCAGCTACATTGTCATCTGATTTGAAGTATTTATTATTGTACATTTAACTGTCATGGTACTGAGTCTGTGACCCAGTGTTTTGTGTTTGTTCATTTATATTCATTGATTATTCTTATGTATGTTTTTGGTTCTCTTTATTGTTTTCTTCTTGTGTTATATTCTTAGGCTTTAGGTTTCTGTTACTTTGCCTTGCCCCTGTGTCCCACGTGTCATGTCTAGTCATTCTTCTTTCCATGTTCCCCAATTTCTCCCCAGTCAGTCATGTCTCTGTGTCAACTCTGTGTCTTTGTAAAAGTCTCTTGTTTGCTGTTTTACTTTGATAGTCTTGTGTGCTATGTTAGTGTTTTCATGTCTGTGAAGGTTCTCAGTCATCTAGGTCATCGTAGTCTAAGGAGTTTGGAAAGAAAGCGTCTGGACTTGAAGTTGCTTGAAGATGTTTCACCTTCTCGGATGAAAAGAACTTAAACTTTGCTTGAACGTCTTCAAGCAACTTAAAGAAGTCCAGACGTTTTCTTTCTAAGCTCCTTAGACTATGTTAGTGTTTTCAGTTTTCCTTCCCCATGGTCTTGTTGTTTGTGATTTCTCGCAGCTGTGCTCTCATCCTGTGTCTTATTCCCTCATTTATCCCTCTGTGTATTTAAGCCCATTGTTTTCCTCTGTTTGCTGTTGGGTTGTCTGTGTATCATCCATGACAATTAAATTAAATAGCAAATGCAACTACAATTTCAATGAGATTCATTCCTGGCATTCTACTGCGGTGGCTGAAAGTAGACACCAAGCATTATCACTGTAACTGATGTAAATATTGGACTTGGAGGGGATTCATCTGATAGACTGATGCAAACATTACTGTGAGGAAAATTTTGAATCTCCCAATTTTCTTTTTTTCTGAAAGAAAGAAAGTTGGTTACTGTATCACATTTGTATGTGAATTCAGTATGCGTGTGTGTTTGTGTCAGAGAGGAGTTTATCTGAGCCAGGGGTAAAGCAGGAGGTCCTCCAGCATTGGGCACTTCTCCAGGACTTTGTTAAAACTTGTTTTCAAGACGTCTGAAATGAAAGAAGGACAAGAGATATCGAGATGATAATTCCAGTGATCCAAGCGATCACATTGATTTTCTGCAAAATTTTCTTTTTGAGAGTCATTCGGCTGGGCAGGGGTATAACACATCTGCAATGCAGCAACATCTGCTCTCTGGGCCTGTGTGAGAGTGTTATCTCAATGGCGGGAATGAGGATGTTGGAATTTGGCATCTCAGGCACCAACTCATCTCTTTCCTTAACCGGGCTCACTAGAGATTGGTTTCAGCCTCTCTCCATGCTTTAAGGAGGTTGAGTTGATAAATCTGACTGGCCCCTCCCCTGTCTGACCATATCTCTTCATAGTCAACACCAATGTTCTCACCGTGTGACCATGAACGGTCCTTACCACTTGGCAAGTAATTTCGAGCTAGAAGAAGGGAGTAAGACAAGCACTTTATGTCCCTGTTAAAATACAATTACATTTTGTCAAATATCACTAAGCAGTCCTTACCTTTAAATACAGCCTGGTTTCTTTCTCTTTCTTTCTATATCTCTGAGTGAAGTTAGCTCTCATTCTTTTCTCTTCCTGTGAAATACTGCAAGTGGAGCTTTAGCTAGCAACACACTGTGACACAGTTAGTATTTGTTGAGGTGATAGAAATGCTGCATTTGAAATTACCTGCCACAACATTACTCCCTTTTATGTTCACTCCTTTTTTTCTGAAGTACTGCAAATTATGGGCACGCCGATGTTGTTCACAGGACACCAAGAGTAAACGATCGGGAGACTCTTGTCGTCGTTATCGTTCCCCTCGCACGGTTTATTTCTCCGAATTCAGCGTTTTTGCCTCACAACTAAAGCGAGCAGTTTACTTTGTGCACTAACATGGAGTCGAGTCAACCAGCGCCACCTCTGGCCAAGTGCCACAGCCTACAGCCAGATCAACTTGTGACACACATCTGCAGCACGTTTGAATTCGTTTCATGCACAACACATTTGTACCTTTCAATTGTGTCTGTTTGTGCGTCATGCAAATAAACCTTTGAAAAGAATGAAATGATATCATATATTTATTACTGGCCTACATTTGTTCAAAATTCCAAATTATATACACAAAGTCATAGAAATCACCACTCCAATTGGTCATCATGATTTTGATATTCTCTTTTTCCATAACAATGAAATATGCCTTGGACAAATATGACACATCAATATTTCATTAGTGTTGTCACATCACATCCTATAAGCAGGGTCTGCCTGTGTCTTTTCTCTGGAAATTAATATTTCCAGCCAATATAGGCAATCCATCAACATGGCTGGGGAGTTGGTAGTTATATACAGTCTGTATAAGTGTGGTTAATCCAATGAAGATTCGTAAGATGGCAGTTACTGTGAATTCACAGCAGTTACACAGTGATTAGTAATAAACAGAGCCAGTGAGAGTGATTGGATTTAAGAAAGTCAGTGACTCAGGTGTGTCACTTGGTTTGTCATCTGTTTGTGAGACTGGAGGAGACGTAGAAATCTTTTGTTTTAAATCGTAGTTAGGAAGATTCCTGTTTGAAAACAAGCACTTTTTGTGAGAAATGCAAGAAGTACATCTGCAGAAAGCACACAGTTACATTCTGTCCATCATGTGGACAAAATTGAAAATGTTGAGCATTGAAAAACTGAGAACGTTGGGCAAGTTCAACAGAAATGTGTTTGTAATAGGGCTGGGCTATATCATACCGTTCACGGTAATACCGGTGTAATTTTGGGCAACGATAGGAAAATGAAATATCGCGATAGAATATGGGTAAAACGCGCATGCGCAGTGCCTTTGTTTACATATGCACATGGCAGCGATGCAGAATGAGAAGAGCGAAAGTGGATCGTTAAATGAAACGGATGAACCAGAACTGGTTTGTAAAAATGCTGCAACTTCAGTGGTGTGGAACTGGTTTAGCTTTCGTCCGTCAGATACACAACAAAGCACTGTTTTTGGTAGCACATGCTAGCGGGCGTCGTTATTACCGTGTTGTTTGGAAAATACGGCACACTTAAAATCAATCCTTTGATTTTTCTGAAAATCGACAGTGCCCCTTATAATCCCGTGTGCCTTATGTATGAATTCTGGTTGTGTTTACTGACCTCGAAATGATTTTATGTGGAACACGACGCTCGAAAATCTGTCAGATGTTTCAGTAAGACTTTGCTAAGCTACGAAGCTGCACCGCTTGATGGATTGTCAGAGCATTACGGCTATCGTAGGCAGGAGCCTCGCGGAGTGATACGTACTGTGCTTCAACATAATATTACCGTATTGTGTGTGTATAACCTCTTTTTAAGTTTTGTGGATATTATACATGGTTATGCTGAGGATGTGTCGGCCAATTTCCACTGGAAATGCCTTTTGGTTAAACTGTCAGCAAGGAATTTGCATTTGCACTGTTAAATTTTTATATAACTTTAATGCACATAAAAAATAGCTGCTTGTTTAAGTGAAAATACATTGATGAGGTTTTTTGCACTAATAAAGTTGTGGAGTTGTAAAGTATTTTGTCTAGTATCAATTATATCGTCAGTTATATCGTTATTACAAATTTTCAAATGTATATCATGATAAATATTTTTGGTCATATCGCCCTGCTCTAATCTGGACATCACGTTTTCAGTGGGAGAAACCTTTCATCACTTATCCAAGTGACATCTTCAGTCTCAGCTGACTGCAGGTTTCCCCGACCTTTTACATTTGCACATTGACTGAAACTAGCACCACTAGCGAACAATGGCTGTGCGGTCAGTTTCTTTATCATTAATATGGAAATTGTCTTGACAAATGATCTTCAACCACTGAACAAACACCATTAATCAATGGCATTGATGCTTTTTATTATGCCTTTTGATATTTTCATGTTGTGGTGATAGTTATTCTTATATATCTGTATTTTGAGTTTTATTCTCTTATATTAAATCGTGTTGTCAGATGGATGTCGAATTCTTCTCTTTAAGCCAAAAACAACACTGTTTAAGCTGTTGTAACATGTTTGATCAAGATGAGGTAGAGGAAGGGCTGGCCCCTACATTTGGCTCAGTCACAGAGCTGCAGCCAGGAACGAGAAGTCCAGCTTATGAAATGAGTCTCATGTTGTGCATTTTACACATGTTGTTTTTCAGTTTGTGTTCATTGATTTTCAGTTCATTATCAGAGTGAATTTACTTCTTTTGGTTTGTTTTATATTTTCAATTTTTTAATAGTTTCCATATTAGTTTTGTATATATCTTTCTGTTTATTTCATTAGTATAAATTATAATACGTTTGGGGGTTTTTTTTTTTAGATGTAAAAATCTATCAGTTGTTATTGACCTACAGACTTTCTCATCTAGAGCTTTATATTTATAAACATCTAGATAAGCCAATGGTGCCTCATGTTATGTGGACAAAATCAGAGGCTGAATATAATCAAATAAAACATTACTCTGTGAAAAATACCTCCAAAGGACATTTTTCTCATTCTTTTTTTAGTTTACATGTTTTTTCTAGTTGCTTGTTTTCCATCCCTCTCATTTTCGGAGTATTTTGGAACTATTCCACTCACAAAGGAGCCAAAGCACCTGATATCAGACAGATCTTATGGATTCATTAAATACCATCAAATCTGCAGCAACTGTGCTGCTGATGCTATCATGCTGGTATGAACCAATATCTGTGAGTCATGTTTCCAGCACCTTGATGGATCTACGCCATGAAGAACCTGGTACTAGCAAAGTGTACCTAATAAAGTGTAAAAAAGTGAAAGACATGGACAGCTTACTTTGTCAGCCAAAAGCAGAAGTTGCTAAAAGAGATGTGTGTGACAGAGTTAAGAAACAACTTGCTCTGTGACTGTAACACGGTAGTATTTCTCTGTCTACAATCGCTTAAAGCTCAACAAGACTGTAAGGATGGCAGACGAAGAAGTCAACTATGCCTCAGTCACATTCAACACTAAGAAACTATCCCGATCACAAGGTAACTTAAGCTTTTCAAATACACTGCAAGAAGAGAAGAACAGTGCAAATTTACACAATACCAATGTTTTATACTGGTGTTTTCTGTAGTAATAGAGGCTAGGAAAACAAAACAACTTATGGAAATCAGGTCCAAGTTAGATGTTAAGCTAACTATCCCAAATGTTTTGCACCAGAATATTGAGATGATTCATTCAGATGCCCAAGCTATCAGAATACTGATAGCTTGGGCATCTGACTTTGAGGCATCCTGGTTGTGATGGTGGCTGATGAGGGGGAGGTCTATCTGCTTGGATCGCTTCCAAAACCACAACCCCGCCCCACTCCCTAAACATAGACTAAATGGGAGAAAATTTATAGCTAGATGTATTTAATTAAATAAATAAATAAAAAGTGTGATAAATCGTTAAGAATGAGTGTGCCTTCTGTGAACTTTACCAGTTGTAATCCACTGGAATTTTCAATATTATTTCATCCGTCCATCCATCTCTTCAACTACTTATGTAACGCAGACTAGTTGCATTTCCATGATGTTTAACTTCAGATACTTTTACTACAGCTACACTGAGCAGAAAGCTGTTAAATACAAATAATAAAAAGAGCATTAGAAGGAATTTGACTGCAAAATAAAGGTTCAATATTTCAATACACCACCTACCACTTCAAGATACAATAACTGATGTGAGCTATGCTGGAGGGGCTGTGGACTGGTTGGGAACTTTACAAATATATTTTGTGAATGTCCAGGGCTGGTTGAAAAAATAAAAGATTAAACAGAAATAAATGTTGGAGCCAGAACTGAAGAATGATTTATTAATTATTATCAGTCAAAGGTTTGGACGCAGCTTCTCATTTAATGGTTTTTCATTATTTTTACTACTTTATACATTGTGATACATGCTGAAGACATCAAATGTATGAAGCATGTAGCATATGGAATTATGAAGCAAAGAAAAAATTGGTAAATAAGTCTAAACATGTCATATATTTTTGATTCTCAAAGGAGCCACCCTTTGCTTTGTTGGCAGCACTGCAAACCTTTGGCCTTCTCTCAATGAGCTTCATGATCCCCTGCAATAGTTTTCTCTTCACAGGTGTGCCTTGTAAGGGTTCATTTGTACTTAAGAAATAAAAGTCAATCAGTCCTGAAAAGTCCTTGTTCAAACTTTGAATGTGTCCCGAAGTGCACTTGCAAAAACCATCAAGCGGTATGATGAACTGCCTCACATGAGGTCCTCCCCAGGAAAGGAAGACCAAGAATCACCTCTCTTGACAAAAAACATCCAAAGTCACCAGCCTCGGAAATCACAAGTTAACAGCACCTCAGATTAGAGCCCAGATAAATGCCACACAAAGTTCCAGTAGCACACACATCTCTACATCCACTGTTCAGAGGACACAATGTGAATCAGGCCTTTATGGTCAAATAGAAACACAAAGAATGGACATTAGACCAGTGGAAACCTGTGATTTGGTCTGGTGAGTCCAAATTGAGGTTGTGATGGTGTAGGGTTGCTTTGTTGGCTACACTGTTGGAGATTTATTCAAAATTGAAGCCACACTGGACCAGCATGGCTATCACAGCATCCTGTAGCTACATGACATCACATCCGGTTTGCGTTTAGTTGGAGCATCATTTATTTTTCAACAGAGCATTGACCCCAAACACACCTCCAGGCTGTGTAAGGACTATTTGACCAAGAAGGAGAGCGATGGAGTGCTGCACCAGATGCATGGTCTCCAGAGTCACCTGACCTAAACCCAACCGAGATGGTTCCGGATGAGATGGACTGCAGAGTGAAGCAAAAGGGCCAACAATTGCTCAGCATCTCTGGGAATTGCTTCAAGACTGCTGGAAGTCCATTTCAGGTGACGACCTCATGAAGTTCATTGAGAGAATGGCAAGACTGTGCAAAGCAGTAATCAAAGCACAGGGTGGCTATTTAAAGGATCAACGATATTAAACATTTTTGAGTTATTTCACACTTTTTTGTTTACTAGATAATTCCATATGTGTTCATTCATAGTTTGGATTCCTTCAGTTAGAATCTACAATGTAAATAATCATGAAAATAAAGAAAGATCATAAAATGGTTGGTAATGTATATTTATACACATATCTATATGAACATCTTCTGCTGCATTTATCTTTTTTGTTGTATGAATGAATAAAAGAAAGTTAAAAGAACTACTAAATAGGCACTATAAATTCCTATATTCTGATCATTTGTGAATATTAATAAATCTTTAAACCTTTCAGTTAAAAAAGAGGAGGAAACCATTTATGATGACGTGAAAGTGAAACATAAAACAACGGAACAAACTCCTGACACAAACAGTGAGTAATAAAAAGAAAACACAAATCCACCTGTAATCATGTCTAAAACTTTTACTACAAGATGTGGTGATGAGTACTAATCAGCCTCTGTGCCTTACAAAGGGGAGATGAGCAGAAAGCCTTTCCTAAACAGATTGTATGATTAGAAACAAAGCATCCCGAGTTAACTCCTAAATTCATTTACAAGTGTATTCATGCTATTATCATTCCTGTTCATAAGGGTTGATAGGAGAGTACACCCTATAAAGGTTTTCATTGTAAAAGACAGGGGAGAGCAGGCCCTATATTGTGCCAAAAAAAAAAAAAAAACCAAACTTAAAAATATGGTTCAGTGTGCCGTTTTAAAATACGCGGTTCACTTCGCTGTTTCGCGGATTTTTTGTGTGTGTGTGCAATTTTGCATGCTTTTTTTCGTACAGTGCATTGTGTTCTGCGTCCTGATTGGCTGTAGACCACTGTAAATCAATCTCCGCCGTGCCGTGTCTCCTGTACAGTACAGAATGCGTTCAGCTTGTCAAATTTACATAAATCTTCGATCGCTAGCAGTGTGACTCTGAAGTGCTGTACTGTATAAGTTTTCTCTCCAACAAACACAACAATGTTAACGAAACGGTTTGCACCGTCAAAGGCACCTGCGGCTTGGTTTCATTCTATAATAGGCTACTGGACTTATTTTTCTACCAGTTTGAACTTTGAGAATGTTTAAACAAGAGAGAAAAGTGTAAAAATGTTCATGCGTGTCTGAGAAAAGTGGATAAAGTGTGTAGTGAGGGGTTTTACAGCCGTAAAACACCTATAATAATTGTAAAAAATAAAGTTGGCTACTTGGTTTCAGCTGCCATGATTTCACTTATCGCGGGTTATTTTTAGAACGTAAATCCCGCGATAACCGAGGGACCGACCACTGTAAAGGAGTTTTCTGTATTAATTTTCCAAGTTTTTCTCTCTTATTTTTTAACCACACATTGAATTTTACCATTTACCATTTATAGAAATGTCTGTTTAAAACTGGATTATTTATTGGCAGAAAATTATTTATTTACTTTAAAAAAAACTGTGTGTAAATGTGCATTTTAGAGACTATATGAGGCTTGAGCAGTGCAAGATTAAACAAAATACTTATTTTTTCAGATTTTTTTCTCTGGAAATGTATGCAACTTTTAATAACCAATAAACAATAATGACACTCATTAAGCAATGAATGTAAAGTAAGTAAAGCAATATATTTTTGTCTTGTAGACTTCTCGATTGATGAGAGATCAGGCAGTAGACGTCATCACTATCAGCAGTTGGCCTGTTGTTTGGGCACATTTTGTGTCATTTTGGTGTTGGGCATCATAGCAGTCACAGTATACCGTAAGTATGAAAAAGATCAGTCTACACATGCACTCACTTTAGAGCTGAGGCAGATTTTAAATAAAAGCACTTTTTATGAATTAACAGTCATACTTATACTAATTTCTGTTTGTATTTGTAAAAGGAAAAAAGGTCATTTCTGGAAAAAGCTAATTACTGAAAAGAAAAATGCAAAAGATACATTTTGATGAATACACTTTTGACTACATGTAATATTTTTGTGATTAGTTTTTTATCTTTAGAGTCAACCTTCCACAAAAAAAGATGCAACACTGAAATGATTTCACACAAAATCTGTGTATATGTGATTTGAGATACAATAATAAGCAATATTCTATAATAACAGTGAATGCAGCCAAAGTGTTTTTTAAGACAATCCATAAGAAAAAAACATGTATGATGCGACCTAACATGAGACTCTACTATGTTAGAAAAATAGGTGATGAACCTGACTGCAGAAAACCACAGCCTTAGAGAGAAAAGTGAGCAGTTGGAGGCTCAGAATAAGGAGCTGGAGACAGAGAAGGAAAATCTAACAGAACAAATACGTGATATAATGATATCATGGAACGAGCTCAATATTAGTCGAGCTCAGTGGAGCATTGATGCCTACTGTCCCAAAGAAAATAGCAGTATGTTCCAAATATGGACAAAAATACCAAATTTAACATAGATATGCAGTGATGTTTATTAACTGAGCTCTATCCTTGCAGACAGAAAATGTAACCCTTGTCAGGAGGGATGGGATCATGTTGAGTCCAGCTGCTATGCAACAAATGATGCTGACAGTAATCAATGGAAAACCTGGGAAGCAGCTCGAAAAGACTGCAGAGGAAAGAGTTCAGATTTGGTTGTTGTGATTAATGAAGAAGAAATGGTAAAGAAAACTGAGAAAACTGTGGGAGTTTTTATTATAGACTTCATTAAATAAAAATATATTTTCTTAAGATCGAACGCTTTCTCAGAGCAAAGTGTTTAAATATCTCTGACAACTTTCTCTCTGTCCTCAGAAAACTGTCAGTGAAAAGAGCTGGAAATATAATGAAAACAAAGGATACTGGATTGGTCTGAGAGTTGAAGATGGGAAATGGAAATGGCTGGATGGAAGAAATATGACTAATAGGTAAGAGACACTTTGAATCAATATAAATTAAAAATATTTCCCAAATCTGTGATAAATCAATTACAGTGTACCAGTGTCCATTAGCCTTGAGCAGATTTGTTACTTTCCTCAGCTCCTGGATCGACCAGCGTCCTTCTGATGGTCACTGTGCAATCTCTGTTCAAAACCAAGGATTTAAATCAGTGAGCTGTAATGAGAAGAACCGATGGATCTGCAAAAAGAAAGCTTTGTCTGTTTGAATACTGCAGTAAAAATATCATGACTCCCTGCTGGTAACTGATGCCCTCAGGGGTTGGTGCATTGGTGGTTCTTGGTGTCCAGGGCTGGGCGCTCATGTATGCACCGGCTCACTCCCGGTGGCTACTTGGCGGGGCCCGATGCCTGTCGCTCGGTCAGGCCTCTTCCGGGGCAAAGGGGGCCCTCGGGCCTCCGGCCTCGGGGCCTGCAACTCGGTTCACTCTGGCACAGCTGGCTGCCGGCAGAGCCGGCGGGCACGCCGGTGCAGCCCCCTCTGGCTTCTGCTCCGTGGCTACTGGGTGACCCCCTCGTCTGGGGATCTCCTCAGCCCTTCCCAGGAAGGTGGCACGGATGCCCCTCCGGTGGTACTCCTTGGGCTCTCGCACTCTGGGTCCTCTGGATGTCTGGAGCCTGGATCTCCTCCATGCCTGCTTCATGCCCTGGGGGACGGGGCTATGGGCCTCCACACCCTCTAGCAGACCGTTACATGGGAAAACCTTTTGTATACAAGCGCGTTGATCCACACAGGTGTGCACACGGGTGTTCACTGTTCGTAGACATAAACTACACCTTTCTTAGCTGCTACTTCAAAGCACATTGTGCGCTGTCTGTCCTGCGTGCTGCACAACAACTTTCAATATTTAGTATTTACTGCTGTTCACACTCAGCTAGATTAACGTGATGGTGTTGTGTTTAGTATGTTGCTTTGTTTTTGTTTGGGTTTTTTTGCTTGTCTTCTCTTCTTTTTCTCTCAACAGGTGATCCAGGAGATTTTTTTTTTTTTCTTTCTCTTTGTCTTTGTAAGTGCCCTTTCTCACTGTCCCTTTTCCCTTCTGTTTTTTTTCTTTTCCTTCCTCTCTTTCTTTCTCCCTTTCCTATCCCCCAGTCATGTCTGTCCCATCTGTAACAACTGAAAATAAAATAAATAATAACAACAAAGTTCGATCAAATGGACCAATACGGCAATGCCATGATGATCCATTTGGCAAAATAAATCCATTTGGTATCCTTGTTGGTCTTCAGACAACAATTCTGACGGCTTAAGAACCAAATGGGACAGATAAAAAAAAATATCATGACTGGTGGAGATTCTAAATACAAAAAAACAATGATATTACTATTAATTAAATCTTTAAATAGAATTTAAAAAAAGGAGTTTAATTAAAACATGTAGACACAAAAAAAGTTTAACAAAACTGTACTGATTTTGTTTGACCAGCAGAGGGCGCTGCATTACTTCCTATCAAAGACAGTGGTTGTCTAAAGTATCTGTAGTCTGCCATTTCTATATTTAAGTGACAATTATTGTTGTAAAAAAAATAATCAACCAACCAACCAAAGAAACAAACAAACAAAATTATAATAGTACTGTTGCTGTTGCTCAATGGCAGATCTTGACAGTGTGACTGATGATGGAAGTCTAAATGTAGTGCCGGCTCTCGTCCTTCCTCATCTGAATGTTGTTCTTAACTTGATTAAAACCATCCGTTCATCCATTCTCTGCCGCTTATCCTTTTCACGGTCGCAGGGAGGCTGGAGCCTATCCCAGCTGTCTTGAGGCGAGAGGCAGGGTACACCCTGGACAGGTCGCCAGTCTGTGCAGGACTAACACATGGACAACCATTTGCACTCACATTCACACCTATGGGCAATTTAGAGTTTCCATTAACCTATCCCCACTAACTGCATGTCTTTGGACTACTGGAGGAAGCTGGAGTACCCGGAGCGAACCCACACCATCATGGGGAGAACTTGCAAACTCCACACAGAAAGACCCCGGCCTGATGTGGAACTGAACTCAGGACCTTCTTGCTGTGAGGCAACAGTGCTAACATGTTGGATGATGAACACAGGTCAAAAGGGTCAACACACTACCAGTCCAGTCTCCTTGAGGCTTCCACAAAATTCAGACAGAATCCACACATTCCCAAATCCAAACTAGAATCACCTCACTACTCCGTGTCAGGCAATCTCCACACAAACCTGGTCACAGGGACAGACAGGTAAGAATTTCTTAGCAAACAGTTTTCACAGCAACAAGAACAGGAGCCAGACTTCGCTAAGTGTTTCACTTGGTGATATCTGATCTTCTGTTACTTTCTGTCCCGTCTGTAACAACTGAAAATAGAATAAATAAATAATAACAACAAGGTCAATCAAATGGACCAATGAGGCAAGGCAGAGATGGTCCACTTGGTAAAATAATTCCGTTGGGCTTCTCTCTTTGCCTTCAGACAATAATTCTGATGGCAAAAGAACCAAACGGGACAGGCAGCAAAAAACAAAACAAACAAACAAAAAAAAACTTATCAAACCCAAAGCAAAGGCTCAGTTGTTAAAGAAGTTAAAGAACTATTTGTGACAGATAAGAAACATGTACAACATTATTTTAGTTTCTTAACCACACAGAGGCAGTTCATCATCAGACACTAGAAAATCACCTGTCCATGGACCTGCACACAGAGCAAACTGGTAATAATGTATTAGCATTATATTGTATCTTTATTTCAGACATATACAGAAAAAACAATATCTAGAAGTACACATATTTGCATTTCTATTGAATCCCACTTTTCATTGTTAGGTTAGGTTCCCATCATTACTTACCCCACACAATAAACAAGGAATGAAGGAAATATATATAATTTGGATGCAATTTAGCATAGTTATACATACAATGGGTCATCAACTTGATCAGTTTCATATTCTTCCAAAAGCAGTTTTCCAAACATCTTTATGAACTGACTAATGCTTGAACATTGCTGTAGGTCCACAGGAAAACTGTTCCACAGTTTTACCCCACAAATGGTAATACAAAAGGTTTTAACCTTTGTCCGTGCTTTAAGAGTCTTCAGATTAAATTTTCCCCTCAATTCATAGTCCCCTTCTCTGTCAAAAAACATCCTCTGTACATTTCCTGGTAACATAGTGTATCTGGCTTTGTACATAATTTTTGCAGTTTTATATTTTATAAGATTCATAAACTTCAAAATGTTTAATTTCAAGAACATAATGTTAGTGTGGCCTCTAAATCCTGCTTTAGTAATCATCCTGATTGCTTTTTTCTGAATTTTACATAATGGTGGAAGTGAAGTTTTGTATGTATTTCCCCAGATTTCAGTATTCAGTATTTCACAGTATTCCAAATATGGCAGTATAAGTGAACAGTAAAGTACCCACAGTGATTTGGAAGGCAAAAAATGTTTAGCTTTACTCAGTACAGAGATGCTTCTTGACAGTTTAGCTTGTATATGCTTTATGTGAGGTTTCCAGCAGATTTTGTTGTCTATTATCACACCCAGAAATTTTGTATGAGAAACTTGCTCTACTTCAACATTATTTATCAACAATTTTGCTCCAGCATCTTTTTTACAATTTCCAAATAACATAAATGTAGTTTTATTCAAATTTAGTGATAACTTGTTTCTGTCAAACCACGTTTTCAGTTTAATCATTTCTTGTGTGACAATTTCCAAAAGCTGCTGTGAATTATTTCCAGCACAAAAAATATTTGTATCATCTGCAAATAAAATAACCTGTAATATATCAGATGTTTTACATATATCATTGATGTACAGGATAAACAGTTTTGGTCCCAATACTGATCCCTGTGGAACTCCACAAACAATGTCCAGGCAATCTGATTGATATTCACCAAGCTTCACAAATTGTTGCCTGTCTCTCAAATAACTCCTGATCCACTCTAGCACCACTCCTCTAATGCCATAGTGCTCCAGTTTATCAAGTAATATTTAATGATTAATTGTGTCAAAAGCTTTTTTTAGGTCAATGAAAACACCAACTGTGCATTGTCTTTGATCTATATTATTGGTGATATTTTCAATAAGTTCAATTAATGCCATGGATGTTGATCGGTTTGGTCTGAAACCATAGTGACTGTCCATTATTATTTTATGTTTATCTATAAATTTGTCAAGTCTATTAATGAAAACTTTTTCCAGTATTTTTGAAAATTGTGAAAGTAGAGAAACAGGCCTGTAATTTGTGAATTGGTGTCTATCCCCATTTTTAAACAGTGGTATTACTTTAGCTGTTTTATGGTTTATGTTTATGTTATGTTATTTTATATTTCTCCCTTCATTATTCCCTTGTGGAGTTACCCTCTATTCACTAGAGATCCAGTGTCTATGGCTCGGGGATGTTTTAAAATCATGATGATAGCACACTAAAAAGACCTTGTGACTGATCAGCAGATATCATAAGTGTATAAACTGATTAAACAAGCATGAGGCCTTCACTTCTACCTTTTCATGTTTCTAAGGTCTCTTCATGCTGGTTTTCATCTTTGCTTTTTGTTGTTGATTTTGTGTTTGTACCTTAATACCTAAATATTAAAGATCATATGTATGTCCTCATTACAACAGGCAATTGTGTTGGTGTGTGGGACGTAGGTTTATATGTTTATATTGTTAAATGGACAATGTGTTTCAGATAATTTTATGGAGAAACACAAAAGTAATGTGCTCAGTGTAATACATTACTTTTTTGAGTAATGACCCCAACACCCTTCACCACAAAGAAGGGAAATTCCTCCAACACAAACCCAAACATAAACATAACAGAAGGAATCAAATCACTGAATGATATCAAAGATGGAATAGGAATCGATAAATTCTTGTCCAGTCTGATCCCTACTCATGATGTCATGATTGATTCATATGATAAACTTTAAATTTCACCTCTAAACTCTTTCAAATCTGTCTTTTCCTCAAGATAATATTGGACAATTACCTTAAATGCAATAGTTTTGTAAATTTTAATAATCTAAAAAAAAAACAGTGTTCAAATATGTAAAAGTGGAGTTTTGGCCAAAAAACAGAATTAAACCAGCAAGACGTATGCTGGCAGACCGTGTGAAGGTTGAAGTGGGACCCAAAAGAAACAGAACTTGATATCAACTAAGAGTGGGGTGCTTATTAGAAAGTGGGGAGCAACATACAAATGAAAGAACAACCAAACTAAACACTGGGAACAGGAAACCTGAAACCTGGTACTGGGACATGGGCATGGAGTACATTAGCTTGATGCATGACAAACAGATAACCTGACAACAAACAAAGGGAAACTAATACAATATATACACGGAAGGTAACTAGGGAATGTGCAACGGGAAGGAAACACCTGGACCTAATCTTACATAAGGAGACAGCGAGGAAGCAAAACTGAATAAACTAAACGCAGGACATGGGACTATCAAAATAAAACAGCAAGTACGAAAAATACGGAGACGAGTCCCCTTTCCATTAGTACCTACTTGGATCGACTCGGCTGGTTTTCCATTACAATCTGGTACTACCTTTTTTTTCTTTTTTCTTTTTATAACAATATTGTTATTATTGTTTTCGTTTTCACAAATAATCCATAATTACATACATAATATAGTGTACAGTTCACAGCAATAAAAAAACAAACAAAAAACAAACAAACAAACCAAAAACTAAACACAAAGATCAGCTCTATGTAAAAAAAAAGAAAAAAGAAAAAAATACAATACAGTACAATACCTGTGGTCCCAATAGTAATATGCAGCTTGAACACTCAAGAGAATCCTTGTAGCATAATATTAGAGACATCAGGTTCCACACCTTTAAGAATTGGTCTGTTTTTGAGTGTAGTGCACATGTAAGATATTCCAATGGCACTAGATCCAACACTACTCATTGCCAGCCTTTAATAGTTTGTGCTTTTTCATTAATCCACTGCAGTCGAATATTCTTCCCCGTCACATAGGTGAGAATACAATACAACCTCCTATTATTCTTGGATATTAAACGGCTGGCTGGGGAGGCCCAGTATGAGCGATGCAGAGTCCATCTCCAATTCACAGCCCAAAATCTTCTCCATTTCAGAAAACATATTAGACCAATATCCTTGCAATTTCAATCATGACCAAAAGCAGTGAGTTAGGGTACCAATTTCTGTTTTGCATTTAAGGCACATGGGTGAAAGGGTAGGATTGTATTGATGTCTGCAGTATGTCGATATGTACATTCTGTGTATAATTTTTAACTGTATTGCTTTGGTACGATTACAGACTAAGATTGATTTGGCATAACTCCTGACATTTTTCCACTCTTCATCATCAATTATTATACCTAATTCCTTTTCCGATGTGTCTTTAAGCCTATGTGAAATCACTGAGGTGCGAGATATAAAGCCTTATAAAATATCTTCACAGGAACCTCTTTATCTTTTAAAAATAATAATAAAAGAAATCCTCCATTAATTCCAGTGCATCAACTGGTTGTTCAGATGCATATAATCGGCAGTAAAATTCTTTGAAGGTGTTATTCATGGTTTTACTATCATATACGCGATCACTCTGAGCATCACAAATAGCTGTAATAACTTATGTTTCTGATCTGTTTTTGGTAAGATATGCCAAGTATTTTCCAAGTTTGTTTCCATGTTCATAAAAT
This sequence comes from Oreochromis niloticus, assembly GCF_001858045.2. Taxonomy (NCBI): domain Eukaryota; kingdom Metazoa; phylum Chordata; class Actinopteri; order Cichliformes; family Cichlidae; genus Oreochromis; species Oreochromis niloticus. Next base: position 46,811 of record NW_020328306.1, read on the forward strand.
CTTTGTCTAGTAAACTTAAGGTTAATCTCCTCATCTTGCGTAAAAAGGCTATCTAAGGTTGATCTGACTGCAGCTATCACTTGCAGTAAGGCAGGAGTGGGGGAGTCAGCATAAGTCCTTCCTTTTGTTTTAAGTGCAGTCATTAAAAGATTCTTCTTCCTCAATTTCTGCCGCCACTTACTTGTTGAGTAAGAAATAAGAATCCTTCTAGTGTACGCTTTAATAGTTTCCCACCATAGAGCGGAGTCATTTATCGACTGCAGGTTGATGGACAAATAAATATCTAAACTCAGTGTTAAAATTGGATACAAATGTATAATCCCTTAAAATAGTTGTATTAGCTGTATTTAACCTCCAATATTCTGCTCTATTTACCATACCTTTAAGAGAAAGATCCAGCACCACATTGGCATGGTCTGAAATTACAATACTACCAGTTTGGTAAATGGACTGATTCTTATATAGCGCTTTTTACTCTCCTGGAATACAAAGCGCTCTCTACAACACACCACATACACACCCATTCACACAAGCACTATTATCTATGCTTTCTAGCTTTCATTCATCTGATGGATGAGCAAGTCAGGGTTAGTATCTTGCCCAAGGATATTCGGCATGCAAACTGGGGGAGCCAGGGATCGAACCACCAACCTTCTGATCAGCAGCTGACCTGCTCTACCTCCTGAGCTACAGCACTCAGTTTTCACACGATAAGTGCAATGATAGCCCTGATTTTACTAAAAAATTAATCAATCCTAGTATGCCATTTGTGTGGTGCAGAGAAAAACGTGTATACTTTATCTAAAGGGTGTTTTATTCTCCATACATCCACAAATCCTAAATCTTCACAGATAGATTTAAGTGCCTTAGCTTGTGGTGAAAGAGGCAGAGGCTAGTGGGGGAACCTGTCAATAAGAGGATTCAGTATTCAATTGAAATCTCCCCCCACTATAGAAATGTCAGAGTGGATCTCAGCAAAGTCTGTAAATACTGTGGTCATAAAATCAGACAGATGGGCGGGGGGGTAGTAAACATTCAATATAGAAATAACCGCACCTAATAATATTCCCTTGACTATAATGTACCTTCCATGCTTGTCCTTAACACACTCTATATATTTAAAAAGAGAGTTTTTTTCCTCACAAGGATTGCCACCCCTCTACTTCTTGAGGCAAATGAGGAGAAAAATACCTGTCCAACTCCACCTTGCTGTAATTTAAGGTGTTCTACGTCATCTAAATGTGTTTCTTGTAAAAGTGCAATAACAACATGTTCTTTTTTCAAAAAAGGTGAGTATTTTTCTCCTTTTAATAGGATTATGGACCCCTCTTAGATTCCATGTACACAAATCCGGTAGTACCTAACGTGTTGACATCGTAGCAGTGTCCAAGCATCCTGCTACATAATTATTATGCGACATGAACTCTACAAAAAAGGTAGCTGTCGAGACAAGTAATAAGTTGCTGCTCGTTCTGTGGCTTTTCATCAGACTTTTCCCCATTGCTGGGTTTCAAAAATGGCAGTTTCAATTTTTGTGAATAAGATGCTCTCATGACTCATCAAGTGACACTACTGAACAGCCAATTGGTGGCATGTAGTATGATGACATCACATTTAGCACCTGCTCAGATCACTTGGAACCCAGGTCAAGCAGGTACTAAAAAAGTACCTGGTGCCAGGTACTATGACCTAATGGAAAACCCTGAAAACCGTGGCGAACTGTGCCGAGTCGATCCGAATAGTTACTAGTGGAAAACGCAAGCTTAACACTGAGACCAGAGGGAAACAGACAGGGAACATGGAACAGGGAGACAATAGTACTAAACAAGAAATGTGAAACACAGGGAAGGCACAGTGAGAGAAAACTAAAATATAACATAGTGAGAAAACAATTAAGAGAACCAAAACCACAAAGGACACTAAATCGAGGAATATTGATAAAACCCAAAATGACAGCACTTAAACATCAAAATTACACTTCAGAGATGCCTACTTTACAAGTCTTTTTTGATAAATCTTACTTTTACAAGAAGGAAGAAATTCTAAGAGGTTATCAGAAGTTAATTAAACTTAATTATGGTTAATTGAACTATTTTGCCTTGTCTGTATAAAAAATACAGATATTTTTTATGTTTATGAAGGTTCACAATTAATAGTTATAAGAGAAGTTCTACTGTGCACAGAATATGACTGCTGACACCAGCATTTAGGACAACACAGAGTACGATCTAAAGTAGCACTTGGCTGTTTTTCATTTGTGTCGCTGAAACAGGTTTCTTAAGTCCAGAGCTGTTTGTATACTGAGTTTCTGTTCCCTGTTATGATGCTGGGTAGTGTGTTACTTCACATCAAAGAAGGCTGCTGTCTAAAGTATCAGTATTTTGGTATTTTTGTGGTGTTATATATCTGTATTTGACCGTATTCTTAGCTTTACTGGGTTATATTAAATCATTTATTGGCACACCATGTCAATATGGATTGAAACCTGTGAGGAATGTTTCCTGAATACTAAGAAGATTTATTCTGAGGGCAAAAATGGGTCCAACCTGGTACTAGCATCATAAAGTGCTAGGTGTATAAAAGAACACACAGTGTAAAGTTCAAACATGCTGCAGGACAACTTATTTTTTTCAGCTAAAAGCAGAAGTTGTCAAAAGTAAAACATATGACAGAGTCAAAAACAACAGTCAAGAACTTCATATTATATTCATATCTGTGACTTTAACACTTTGTATTTCTCAGAATACCAAAACGTCCAAAAAGCTTTTTCAGGGATCCTGGCTCATTGAGTCAGTATTTTCAGTTTTGCCCATTTTCCTGTTTCATGTTTTGTCATGTTAGCCTCGATCTGTTCCGTTCCACTTCCTGTGTGTGATTAGTCAGATTCAGTTCAGCTGTGTTCTCACCTGTCTCTCATCATCTGGCTGAGGACCATGGCCTCAGATTTGGAGGTGCTGATTCTCATTCCCACCACTTCAAATGAAGCCAACAGAACCACCTCATCTGCAAAAAGCAGAGATGAGATTCTGACACCACCCAAGTGAAAGCCTTCCACCACTTGGCTACACCTAAAAATTCTGTCCATAAAAATTATCAACAGTCCAAATAAAGTCCAACAACAAAACACAGCTTAGGTTCAGATCCAGGAGGCCGTTCCTCCAAATCATGCCCCGCCAAGTCTCACTGTCATTGCTCACATGACTGTTGAAGTCTCCCAGTAGGATAACAGAGTCCCCAGGTGGAGCACCCTCAAATACTCCCCCAGGGACTCCAAGAAGGCTGGGTACTCTGAACCGTCATTTGGCGCATAAGCGCAGATGACAGTCAGGATCAAATCCCCGACCCAAAGATGCAGGGAACATCAGGAGAAACTGCAAGGTACAGGCAGCAAGCCAAGGGGATACTAAGATACCCACTCAAACTCCAGACTGAGTCCAGCCCCTCTCCAGAAAACTGGTTTCAGAGTCCAAGCTGTGCGTTAAGGTGAGACGGACTACATCTAGCCGGTACCTCTCAACTTCATGTACTAACTCAGGTTCCTTCCCCACCAGAGAGGTGACATTCCATGTCCCAATAGTTAGTCTAGGTATCCGGGGATCGGTTTGCCCGGGCCTCCTCTCCTGGCCACGGCTAGGCACACATTGCACCCAACCCCCCCACGGCTCCACCTGGGGTGGTGGGTCTGCAGGAGGAAGGGCCCATGTCCCTTTTTCGGGCTGTGCCTGGCTAGACCCCATGGACTAATGCCCAGCCACCAGAAACTCGCCCTCAGGCACACTCCCCAGGCCTGGCTCCAGGACAGGGCCTCGGTAACCCTATCGTGGGCCAGGGCAAACTGTTCCCTTGATCGTGTACTCATAGGGGTCTTCTGAATCGCTCTTTGTCTGGTTCCTCACCCAGGACGAATTTGCCATGGGAGATCCTACCAGAAGGCAAAAGCCCACGGACAACATAGTCCCTGGGATCCCTGAGACACACAAACCCCTCCACCACGATAAGGTAGCGATTCGCCCAAACAATTGATAGGTGGAATAAGTGCTTTATAACTGTTGGCATGAAACTGTGCTGTGGTGAACCATGAACCAGTGGATCTGCAAACTTCAGAAATCTATTGGATAGCCTGTGAAGATATTATTAAGTAAGTAAATTAAAACATGGACATTGTAAGTTGTTGCTGCTGTTTGGCCAATAGTGGGCATTGCATTGCTAATCTCTGGCTCTCTTCCATAGTTTGGTTTTTGTCCTGTCTTTCTGCCCATCACCCCCAGCCATTCATTGAAGGATGATGGCTGCCCCTCTCTGTACTTGATACTGTTGGAGGTTTCCTCCTCTTAAAAGGGAGTTTTTCTTCCCCACTTCACCAAGTCCTTCCTCAAAGGGGATTATTCAGTTGTTGGGATTTTCTCTGTATTATTGTCGGGTTTCTACCTTACAATAGAAATACTAGACCTCCCGAAAGCCTCAGGAATTTAATAAGTCACAAATTATAAAGCAAGTTTAGTCTTTTATAGCTCCTAAAACTATATCTTTAGGTTTCTTTTTTTGCTGGACATCACACTAGTTTCTCTTGTATATCTGATAAATGTTTTTCCCTCTCTGTTGATCATCTGTCCAGATTTTCTTTCTGCTTTTCATGCAGTGCATGCTGGACCACCACCATATGTGGAAATCATTTGAAAAAACACACTGACAAATTGTTGCATTAACAAGGAAAAGTGCATGTTTGTTTTGAGGTATTATCAAGAAAGGAACAGATGACAGCAGAAGTAATTGAGAACAAGCTGCAGACACTCCCAATGTGTTAAAACTGCTGAATAAATATTCTGTCACACCAATGCTGTGAAAGCAAAAAAAACCTCTGAACTTCCCATCTATATCAGCAAAAAGCAGAAGTTGGCAGAAATGAAATGAAAGAAATGAAAGGCGTGGAAACAACTTTTTTTAATGATTCGCTTTAGTTTTAACACAGTGCTACTTTTTGGTGCACAAGTTACGAGAAGCTCAACAGAAAGACTTCAGCAATGGCAGAGCAGAGGTTTAACAACACACCCGTCAATCTAAAACCTAAAAAGCGATGCCAGTCAAAAGGTAAGCTAAGCTAATGCTATTCCTTTTTCTCCCCTGTGCATCATTCGTATTCGAGGATTCCAAGGGTCACCATGTGTAAATATCATACAATTGTAATTTCTGATCATGCACCAGTGCAGGTTGATATCTCATCAAGCTTTTCAAATACGGTGCATCAGCAAAAGATATTTTCAAACTCACGCTGTAGATAATGTAGATGAACATCACAATTAATAATTATAGGAGATGTTTTACTGCACAAAGAATATGACTGCTGATACCAACATCTTTGTATTTTTATCATTTCAAGCAATGTTTTTTCTTTTAATGGTTTTTTTCTGCATTATTAATAAATGTAAAAAAAAAAACTACCTAAACCAAAACAAGTAAGATGATGAGCTTACTAAAACTGCTTCCACAAAAGACAAAATTTCCCTTGATAATGCAAGGTGTGGGTCTAAACCTCAAAAAATGAAATAAAATATAAAATAAAAGCTGTCAGTGACATGAATCTCTTGCCAGACGGCAGCAGCTTTAGCACCGGTGTCCGGGGTGTGTGCAATCCTGTAAGATGCTGCATGCCCTCTTGAGAAAGCAAGTTCTATACAGGTCCTTCAGGGAGGGAAGAGGATGACCAAAGATTTTTGGGGGCCATAATAACCCTTTGTAGTGCCTTTTTATGTGCCATGGTGCAACTGGAGAACCAAACAGAGATGCAGTATGTCAGCACACTCTCAATGGAGCAACGGTAGACTACAGTCAGCAGCTCCCTCTTCAGGTCGGTTTTTCTGAGGATTTTTAGAAAATGGAGATGCGGTTGGGCCGTTGGTGTTAAGGTCCACGTTGTTGTCTGCACACCAATCCGACAGCCTCTGAACCTCAGCTCTGTATGCTGTCTATTTGCCCCCAGAGATGAGCCCCACCACAATAGTATCATCTGCGAACTGCATTGTCTGGGTGGGTACTGACACAGTTATATGTATGCAGAGTGTAGGGGACTTAGTACACAGCCTTGTGGAGAACCGGTGTTAAGGCTGAGTGCTCAGGAAGGATGGGGACCTACTCTAACTCTATGTCCATGGTCCAAGAGAAAGCCTCTGATACAGCAGCAGGTGGAAAAAGGTAGTCTAATATCCAGCAGTTTTGCTGTCAGTCTGTCCGAGAGTATCATATTAAAAGCAGAGCTAAAGCCAACAAAGAGCAGTCTGGCATAACGCCCTTGTTGTTCCAGGTGGGAGAGGGTGGTGTGGAGGGTTGTAACAATGGTGTCTTCATTTGATCTGTTACCTCTGTTTGCGAACTGAAGTGGGTCGCGTGTGGTTGGCAGGCAGGACATACTGTGGCACCGAACCATGTTCTAAAAACACGTTATTATAACAGGTCATAGAGCAAGTTGATCAGTAGTCTTTGAGGCTGCTAAGGTTGGTTTGTTTCGGCAGTGGGACGATTGTGGCTGACTTCAGGCATGGTGGGATGCAGGACTGGGACAGTGAAGCGTTAAAGATCTTAGTGAAGAACCCAGCCAGCTGATCTGTGCATTCTTTTAAAAAGAGCTTAAATATATTTAAGATGCTTGATTCTGTCAACAAATTTGCTGAAATCTTTTCGGCAAAAACTTTTGTGCATTGAAAATATTTAAAAGATGCTTGGATGGAAAATTGTTGTTACTTAGTAACTAATTAACTCCAAATACCAACAAACCAAATCAGATTACTCACTTTTCTTAACCAGGCATTTCTTTTTTACCTGCAATTTAAACATTCTTTATCTTCTGTAACAACATTGTCATTCAATTCCTTCAGTTAAAACAAAGGAAAACACCATGTTTGAAGAAATGAACATGAAAAATAAAGGAACTAAACGAACTTCTGACACAAACGGTGAGTTATACAAAGCAAATGCAAAACCACTACTTTTACTACAAGGCGTCATGCTAAGTACTGATCAGCCTGTCTTACAAACTGGAAGGGTAGAAAATTTGGTGCCTCATAATCTGCAAATGACAGTGCCCTCAACAGAAAAACAATAGCAGCAGTCACTTTAACTAATAAACTAGACTTGACATCCACCAAATTACTCAGATTGACTACCTTTTTTTTTCCTTGCCATGAAATCATTCTTTGTCTTCTGCTACAAGGTTACCCTTTAAGTCTTTCAGTACGAAGGCAGGAAGAAAATTTATATGAAGAAATGAACGTGAAAAACAAAGAAACTAAACAAACTTCTGACACAAATGGTGAGTTATACAAAGACAATACAAAACTACTACTTTTATGACAGGAACTGATATGAAACTTGCTTAGAAACTGAAAGTGTGCTGTTGGCATTTTCCTTACAGGAGCTTATTGACAACATCCTCTCAAGTCATGTTTTGATATGCACAGGATTCACTGTTATTGAAGTTTGATCCATAATATGGGCTTCACCTTGGTTTTGCCTCTCAACTTTTTCAAACAGATTTTTCTGTTTTTCCCTAAACAATAACAAAAAAATACATTAATTAGAATGGTTTTATGATTATAAAAAGACAATTAATGATTTTAAGTTGACACAAGCGACTTAAAATCTTAAATGTAAGAATGAATTTGATTGCTATAATAAGTATTTATTTCTCCTAGATAAGCAGTGTGCATGTATAAAATCTTGTACATCAGTAACCGCTTGCTGGGGTGTTCTGTTACTGATCATGGCCCTTCGCATCTATTGTGAGTATAACTTTTAAAATTACTTCATCTGCAATGTGCGTGTAAAGCCAAAGAAGTGTTACATTTTGTTTTTCAGTTACCACATTGTTAATTCATAAGAACGAAGACTTAACGAGGAGTCAACTCAACTGGACAAACACCTCAACTGCCTTTGAAACACAGATCAGAGACCTCACTGCAGAAAACCAGAACCTAACAGAACAAATAAAACTCATGAAGATGGAGCTCAGTCTTGGTCCAGGTCAGTGCAGTGTTGATGCCTACTGTCCCAAAGAAAATAACAGTATGCTCCAAATCTATCAGCTAAAAAAATAGGTAATGTAAAATAAATGTGCACTGATGATCTTTATTAATTGATTTCTATACTTGCAGAAAAGTCATGCAAACATTGTGAGGAGGGCTGGCTCCACTTTGAGTGCAACTGCTATGCAATTAATGATGCTGAACCTCATGAGCAGAAAACCTGGGAAGAAGCTCGAGAAAACTGCAAGGGAAAGATTTCCGATTTGGCTGTTGTAATTAATGCAGCAGAAAAGGTAATAAGAACTGTGGCTCATTAGCACAGATTTATTTCATAAAAATGCATTTTCTTTTAATCTAAACACTCTGTGTCGCAGTGCCTTAAGCAAAGTATCTGAGTATTTCTAATAACTTTCTCTTTCATCAGAAATATATCAGTGAGAAAAGCTGGAAGAGTTCAGGAGAAAAAGGATACTGGATTGGTCTGAGAGTTGAAAATGGGAAATGGAAATGGGTGGATGGAAGTTATCTGACTAATAAGTAAGAGAAACTTTGAATCAATAACGATTTAAAAATATTTTTCCAAATCTGGAATAAATCAGTTTTGTTTTTTACCAATATTTATAAGCTTTAATCAAACTTGTTTTTTTCCTCAGCTCCTGGATTCAGCAGCCTCCTTCTGATGGTCTCTGTGTAATTTCTGTCCAAAACGAAGGATTTAAATCAGTGAGCTGTGACAAGAAGAAACAATGGATTTGTAAAAAGAGACTCTAACTATTTGAATTAGCGCAGTTAGACTTCAGAAGACCTTTGTAATCTACCATGATATCATGTCTACCATGAGATGGGAGTACGTTCACTCCTTTTCCAGAGTTTTCTGGCATACCACACACATCCTAAGGTCATGAGAGAGGCCCTATCTTCTCTTTCTTTTATATGGTATGGCAAACACATCTACACATGGCCAGAGGGGCCGATGGCGCGATATGGCAGCCTCGCCTCTGTCAGTCTGCCCCAGGGCAGCTGTGGCTACAACCGTAGCTTGCCTCCACCAGTGTGTGAATGTGAGCGTGAATGAATAATGGCATTGTAAAGCGCTTTGGGTGCCTTGAAAAGCGCTATATAAATCCAGTCCATTATTACATACACACGCATACCTACACGTACACACAGACTGGTACTATTTGTTCACACACATGCCTGTTTAAGATGTCATATGTTAATGAAACTATGCATATTCATGTAACCACAATAAAGAGCAGTGCTACGGAGGGGCTGACCGAGAGTGACGGAGTTCAAGCGGGAACAGCGTTCGGTCCCGGTCACCTCCCTCATGCACAAGATAACACAAAGAGCTCTGGTGTCTTGTGTGTTGTTTTTGCCACTGCACTAGATTGTCTCGGTTGTTCCAGCAATAGGTTTGTGACTAGATAAACCTAACAGGCTCCATAAATGCTAAAGAGATAAGTATTATTTCTCAGTTGCAGTGAATAGATAGAAGAAAATAAACTGTAGAAAACTAAACAGAAGAACGAAGAAGAGAATAACAATTTAACATAAACCATTGACACACTCCGGGGCCTGATCAACTCTGGCAGGGCCTCCTTGGATGAGGGTGTCTAGTGATAATGGCCGAAACACATGATGAATCCAAGGTCCACTACTGACGATGTGTCCCAAATTTTGACATGATAATGTAGATCAGATTTCTAATCCCTAAACCTAACCAAGGAAAAATGGCAGATTATCTTGGGTAAAAGACCAAAAGTTGAGGCACACAACAATGTTTGCCGCTGGTAAAGTTTCTGGCCTGCTTTCCTCATAACAGCCATCCCTCAAGATTTTCTCCATTTACAGCAATGTTTTATCAGGGATTGTAACATCTAGTCCTTTTACTGAATCATTACCTTCTCTAAAGCCAGCGTTGCACAAATTATAAGGTCACACCTCTGCTAGTTTCTGGTTCTGATAGGAATAAAGATTATTGTTAAAGGTTCAGTGTGTGGCAGGTAGCAATTGGACTCAAACATACAGGAAAAGGGAAAAGAGAACCAACTGAAAAGCAGCTTTACTGATGAACACAAACCAAATACAAAATAATGAAGATCAAACACAGATACCAAAAACTGTCACTCTATCAAGGACCCCATCAAAGTTGGAGGAATACACAAGGCACACGGGAAAAGGGAAACATGACAGGTGACGACTGAGATAATATTTACACCGAGATGATAATGAGGCAACAGGCAAAGGGTAGGAGAACAGCTGACACTAATCAGAGATAATGGGACGGAAAGTAGAACCAAAACCAAAGACATAAGAACTTGACACAGTGACAGATGATAGCAAACACAGAGATAAAAGTGGATTGACAGGTAATTCACTTATCAACTAAGCAATCAGGGAACTAAAGGCACAGATCACAAAATCAATCATAAGGCACAGGAACCAAAACATGACACCCAAACCAGAAGTCTAAATAATAAAGAATATAGAACCAAGCATACAAGATCCGGGTGGTTAGCACTGTTGCCTCACAGCAAGAAGGTCCTGAGATCGAGACCAATTTCTTTAATATGAAAGAATGTTGTCAATGTGATTTTAAAGGAATTCAGTGTGTGCTGTCATTGTGCTGTTTATTATTGCTGGCACCAGAAAACCGCCGCTGAATAAAACCTGGATTTTTGACTGTCCTCACCAGAAAAACTATAGCATCAGTTACTAGTCTCTTTAAACCACCATAATAGATTTGATTTATTAACTTTTCATTAACCAGTCAGTTTTTTTCTCGGCCTGAAAACACTCTGTGTCTTCTGTTAGAAGGATGTAAACACATGTTTTTTATATGGTTGCACTCAAAAGAAATATGTAATAGTGATTTAAATACAATAATTTAATCATTGCATTTCATACAAACTCACATAGCTCATAAGAGTATGAATAATTTTAATTGTTGAAATAAAAAATTTAATTTCTGCTAGATAAGAAGCCTGGATGTGTTAAATTGTGTCAGTCAGTAGTGATGTTGCTGGGGAATTCTTTCACTAATCATGGTCCTTCTACTCTTCTTTGAGTATAGATTTAAAAAATTACTCTTTCATCTGTGTGTAAAGTGTAAAATGTGACTTTTTGTTTGTTTTAATGTTTTGTTTGGGTTTTGTGTGTGTGTGTGTGTGTGTGTTTGCAGTTGTTTGTATTAGTTCATAATAATGAACTTTTACTGAAAACTAATCTCAATTTGGCACAAGCCTATTAGAAAAGCTGATGAGACCTGACTGAAGAAAACCAGAACCTTAAGAAGAAAAATGAGCAGCTGGAGACAGAGAAGAAACATAATAGAAATACAAAACATGATGACATGATGAGTTCAGTGTTAGTCGAGCTCAGTGGAGCATTGATGCCTGCTGTCCCAAAGAAACAGCATTTTCCAAATCAATTAGCTACAAAAAGACTTAATACAACAGAGTATGTGTGAAAAAGGAGATATTATTTATGTTTAGAAAAGTTCACAATTAATCATTATAGAAGAAGTTTTACTGTACAAAGAATAGGACTGCTGACAGCATTTAGGACAACACAGAGTAAGATGTAAATTAGCACTCGGTTGTTTTTCATTTGTGTCACTAAAGGGGGCTTCTTCAGTGCAGTGCAGTTTGTATACTGAGTTTCTTTTCCCTGTATTAATGCTGGGTGGTGCATTACTTCGCATCAAAGAATACTGTTGTCTAAAGTATCAGTATTTTGGTATTTTTGTGTTGTTATATATCTGTATCTGACCATATTCTTAGCTTTAGTGGGTTATATTAAATTAAATTATTGCCAGAACATTGTGGAATTTTAATTTTTGATTAAAAAAAGGTTTTAATCAAGCCAAGAACAACACTGTTGCCCTAACATGTTTGATTAAGGAAGAAGGAGGGCTGTCCTCTATATCTATATCATACTGTTCACATCACCCACAGAGAAAAACAGGAAGTTCAGCTTATTAGTATAGTCTCATGTTGTGTATTTTACACATAGTGTTCGTCAAATCAAGTTCACTGTTTATTGGTTGTTTTTTGTTTTGGTTGTTGTTGTTTTTTTTTATTTTTAGTGTGCATGCTTAATAAATATACATAAATCCATGCTAAGAAGATTTAAGGCAGTTCTGAGGCCAAAAAGGGGCCAAACATGGTGCTAGCATCACTAAGTCTCTGGTGTGTGTGTAAAAGAATACACAATGTAAAGTTCGAACATGCTGTAGGACAACTTATTTTTTTCAGCTAAAAGCAGAAGCTGGCCTGCCCAACAGTGCAACATCTCTTATTGGTTGCAGTGACATTTTCTACAAGACAATGACCAAATTATACTTCAAAAACAGAACGACTGTGAGAACTGCTGTGATGTATGGTTGGGTGTGAGGGAGTTATAGATATGAGCCCAAACAATTGATGGAAGAAGTGCTTCTGTAACTGTTAGAATGAAGCATTGCTGTGCAATTTCTGTCCAAAGTAATTGATGGAAATCAGTAAGCTGTGGTGAACCATGAACCAGTGGATTATGCAAACTTCAGACATCTATTGGATAGCCTGTGAAGATATTATTAATTAAATTAAAACATGGACATTGTAAAATGTTGCTGCTATTTGGCCAATAGTGGGCGCTGCATTGCTAATCTCTGGCTCTCTTCCAGTTTGGTTTTTGTCCCGTCTTTCTGTCCATCACCCCCAGCCATTAATTGAAGGATGATGGCTGCCCCTCTCTGAACTTGATACTGTTGGAGGTATCCTCCTCTTAAAAGGAAGTTTTTCTTCCCCACTATCGCCAAGTCCTTCCTCAAAGGGGATTTTTCAATTTTGGGGATTTTCTCTGTGTTATTGTAGGGTTTCTACCTTACAATAGAAATACTAGAGCTCCCGAAAGCCTCAGGAAGTTTATTAAAGTCTCAAATTATAAAGCAGGTATAGTCTTATATATCTTTTATATCTTGAGGTAAAGATAGGAACCGGTCCCCTGAGCTGACAAAATATGAGTTTACATGTTCACACTAGTTTCTCTTGTATATCTGAATGTTTTTTCCTCTCTGTCTATCATCTGTCTACATTATATTTCTGCTTTTCATGAGTTAAAACATTTGAATAAATATCCTGTCACACCAAAGCTGTGAAAACAAAATAAAACTCTCTGAACTTGCCTATCATCTATATCAGTAAAAAGCAGAAGTTGGCAGAAGCGAGAGAAATGAAAGGCGTAGAAACAACTTCTTTAAAATTCTATTTAGTTTTAACACAGTGCTATTTTTTGGTGCACAAGTTATGAGAAGCTCAACAGAAAGACTTCAGCAATGGCAGAGCAGAGGTTTAACAACACACCCGTCAATCTAAAACTTAAAAAGCGATGCCAGTCAGAAGGTAAGCTAAGCTAATGCTATTCCTTCTTCTCCCCTGTGCATCATTTCTATTCGAGGATTGATTATTTTCTTTTGGATAATTTCCTTCTTCCAAGGGTCACCATGTGTAAATACCATACAATTGTAATTTCTGATCATGCACCAGTGCAGGTTGTGTTACGACCCCCTCTGCTAGGCGTCAGGGGAGGAGTAACATACACAAGCCCCCCACACAAAACTGAGTAAAGAAAAAGGTTTTAATTTCAAACTTTAAACAGAAAACCGACAGGGCTGTTCAACAGACCACTGGGCAAACAATTATTACATAAAGACAAAAAAGATGAGTAAAAGCTAAAGGTTAACTAAGGCAAGCCAGCATCACAAAATTCTACTCACAGCCAGCTAGCAGCTCAAAACTCTAATCAGGCTAAGTTCAAGCATGCACCAAGGTTTGACAAAGTTCAGCATTATGAACAAGTTCAACAAAGATCGAAGAGGGAGGCATGAAAGGCAAACTGCATGTTCTGTCCTAAGCAGCAGCCACTGAGTGAAGGACCTCCAGCCTTTTGTAGCCACAGGTGGGCACGATCAGCCACTGATTGCCTCTTGGAGCATCACGGGATCCCCAGGCAGCCAATCGTCCGTGTGGTCTGGCACACTTCATTCTGCATAAAAGAGGGTTGGCACGGGTCTCCCAGTAACCAATCACCCACAAGTCATGGCACACATGGATTTGCATGAACACAAAAAGGCAGTCTCACTCCCTTCAAGGCCCAGGGCCGTAACAGGTTGATATCTCATTTCCAATGTGTGCGCAAGGCAATGGTTCTGGAAATTTGATTCAGCATTAATGTCAGATGAGAAGTTTTGCAAGTTCATTTGCAAGTTGAATACCACATCGAGCTTTTTCTATAAATGAATAATACTCCAGATGTTTCAAAATCTATAATTTGGGAGTCGCTAAAGGCATATTTGCGGGGCCAAATTATTTCTTTTTCTGCTTATAAGAATAAAAAGCGAAATCAACAGCTTCGAGAACTGACAGAGCTTATAGCAAACATTGACACACAATATGCCACCGGCCAAATGCAGAGGGTACTGCTTCAGTCTGAATTTGACACCCTCTCAATTAAAGAAACCAAGAAGCTTTTTTACTTAGATCAAGAAATCATGTATACAAGCATGGTGAAAAAGCAGGTAGATATCTTTCACATCAGCTTCGTCAATCCGCTACAGCCCAATCTATACCCTACATACAGTTAAACTCAGGTCAGATGGTAACACACCTTGACGGAATTAATGCTGCTTTCAAACTATTTTATCAGGATCTCTATACATCTTGTGCTGATTATTCAGAGTCGGACTTGGATTCTGTTGTTTCTCAGCATGGGCCCAAGCAGTTGGTAGGGACGGAGGTTACAGGCCGTAACTTAGGCTCTCTGAGGGAAGAGATTGTCTGTTCCCCCAGGACATTTAAGGACTCTGGTGGCCCCTTGCTAGAACCTATAAAGACCTTGGCCCCCCTTGGGCCTGTTCTGTGCTCAGCTTGGATTTTTATGAGGCTTTTCACTCTGAAAAGACTGTATCCCCAGAGACAGTTTGTGATTTTGTGCATTTTGAGTCTGTTCCTGAGCTTCTCTCTCCTCCTCCTGTTGCTGCTCACAGGGCAGCTCAGGCCCAGTTTTCCCCTGCACCTGTTTCAGTAACTTGGGTGAGGGAGGCTGGGATCCAGCTGGTCCCTGGTCCGGTGTCCAGGCCGGCTGAGGCGCTGCCAGTCCCTGCACCCGTACCAGCTCCTCGGGTGGGGACAGCAGCTGCCCAGCTGTCCCTGGTACCTGTTCCAACTCCCAGGGTGAGGGCAGCCGTAAACCAGTCAACCTCTGCACCCCTACCTACTCCTCGGGTGGGAGTGACTGGCGTTCGGTCCACCCCAGCACCCATGCCGGTCTCCGAGGTGAGGCCAGCCAGCGCACAGCCTACCTCCACACCCATACCTACTCCTCAGGTGGGAGCGGCTTGTGTCCGGTGGGGCCTGCACTTGTTCCTGTCTCCGCTGGAGGCTCAGGTGAGCCCGTCCAGCAGTTTTCCTCGTGTTCAGAAGGCTCAGGGGGAATAGCTCAGCTACCATCACTACCACTATCACTACCACCATGTTACGACCTGTCTAGGGCCAGGCATTAACATGAGTGAGGCACTCAAAACAAAACTCTAGGAACTTGCCTGTTATCTATATCAGTAAAAAGCAGAAGTTGGTTGAAGCAATGGAAATGAGAGGCGTGGAAATAACTTTTTTATGATTCTCTCTAGTTTTATCACAGTGCTATTCTTTGGTACACAAGGCACAAGAAGTTCAACAGAGATTGAGATTTTAGCAATGGCAGAGCAGAGGTTTACCAACGGATCAGTTAATTTAAAAGCTAAAAAGCGATCCCAATCAGAAAGTAAGCTAAGCTTTTCAAATACGATGCATCTACAACCTGATGTTTACAAACTCAGATTGTAGATCATGTAGATGAAAGTCTACATCTTTATGTTTTCATCATTTTAAGCAATGTTTATTTCTTGTACTGTTTTTTCTACTGTAATAGTAAATGCAAAAAACTGACAAAACCAAGACAAGTAAGATGATGAGCTTACTAAAAGTGCTTCCACAAAAGACAACATTTCCCTTGATAATGAAAGGTGAGGGTCTAAACCTCAACAAACAAGCAAAAACTTTTGTGCATTGGAAATAACCAAAATATGCTTTGGAAAATTGTGGTTACTTAGTAAGTAATTAACTTCAACTGCCCTTTAACCAGCAAACCAAATCAGATTACTCAGATTTACTAACTTTTCTTAACCAGGCATTTCTTTTTTAGATGCCATTTAAACATTCTTTGTCTTCTGTTACAACATTGTCATTCAATTCTTTCAGTTAAAATGAAGGAAAACAACGTGTTTGAAGAAATGAACATGAAAACTAAAGGAACTAAACGAACTTCTGACACAAACGGTGAGTTATACAAAGCAAATGCAAAACCACTACTTTTACTACAAGGTGTCATGCTAAGTACTGATCAGCCTGTTTTACAAACTGGAAGGGTAGAAAATTTGGTGCCTCATAATCTGCAAATGACAGTGCCCTCAACAGAAAAACAATAGCAGCAGTCACTTTAACTAATAAACTGACATCCACCAAATTACTCAGATTGACTACCTTTTTTTTCCTTGCCATGAAATCATTCTTTGTCTTCTGCTACAAGGTTACCCTTTAAGTCTTTCAGTACGAAGGCAGGAAGAAAATTTATATGAAGAAATGAACATGAAAAACAAAGAAACTAAACAAACTTCTGACACAAATGGTGAGTTATACAAAGACAATACAAAAATACTACTTTTATGACAGGAACTGATATGAAACTTGCTTAGAAACTGAAAGTGTGCTGTTGGCATTTTCCTTACAAGAGCTTAATGACAACATCCTCTCAAGTCATGTTTTGATATGCACAGGATTCACTGTTATTGAAGTTTGATCCATAATATGGGCTTCACCTTGGTTTTGCCTCTCAACTTTTTCAAACAGATTTTTCTGTTTTTCCCTAAACAATAACAAAAAAATACATTAATTAGAATGGTTTTATGAGTATAAAAAGACAATTAATGATTTTAAGTTGACACAAGCGACTTAAAATCTTAAATGTAAGAATGAATTTGATTGCTATAATAAGTATTTATTTCTCCTATATAAGCAGTGTGCATGTATAAAATCTTGTACATCAGTAACCGCTTGCTGGGGTGTTCTGTTACTGATCATGGCCCTTCGCATCTATTGTGAGTATAACTTTTAAAATTAGTTCATCTGCAATGTGCGTGTAAAGCCAAAGAAGTGTTACATTTTGTTTTTCAGTTACCACATTGTTAATTCATAAGAACGAAGACTTAACAAGGAGTCAACTCAACTGGACAAACACCTCCACTGCCTTTGAAACACAGATCAGAGACCTCACTGCAGAAAACCAGAACCTAACAGAACAAATAAAACTCATGAAGATGGAGCTCAGTCTTGGTCCAGGTCAGTGCAGTGTTGATGCCTACTGTCCCAAAGAAAATAACAATATGCTCCAAATCTATCAGCTAAAAAAATAGGTAATGTAAAATAAATGTGCACTGATGATCTTTATTAATTGATTTCTATACTTGCAGAAAAGTCATGCAAACATTGTGAGGAGGGCTGGCTCCACTTTGAGTGCAACTGCTATGCAATTAATGATGCTGAACCTCATGAGCAGAAAACCTGGGAAGAAGCTCGAGAAAACTGCAAGGGAAAGATTTCCGATTTGGCTGTTGTAATTAATGCAGCAGAAAAGGTAATGAGAACTGTGGCTCATTAGCACAGATTTATTTCATAAAAATGCATTTTCTTTTAATCTAAACACACTGTGTCGCAGTGCCTTAAGCAAAGTATCTGAGTATTTCTAATAACTTTCTCTTTCATCAGAAATATATCAGTGAGAAAAGCTGGAAGAGTTCAGGAGAAAAAGGATACTGGATTGGTCTGAGAGTTGAAAATGGGAAATGGAAATGGGTGGATGGAAGTTATCTGACTAATAAGTAAGAGAAACTTTGAATCAATAACGATTTAAAAATATTTTTCCAAATCTGGAATAAATCAGTTTTGTTTTTTACCAATATTTATAAGCTTTAATCAAACTTGTTTTTTTCCTCAGCTCCTGGATTCAGCAGCCTCCTTCTGATGGTCTCTGTGTAATTTCTGTCCAAAACGAAGGATTTAAATCAGTGAGCTGTGACAAGAAGAAACAATGGATTTGTAAAAAGAGACTCTAACTATTTGAATTACCACAGTTAGACTTCAGAAGACCTTTGTAATCTACCATGATATCATGTCTACCATGAGATGGGAGTACGTTCACTCCTTTTCCAGAGTTTTCTGGCATACCACACACATCCTAAGGTCATGAGAGAGGTCCTGTCTTCTCTTTCTTTTATATGGTATGGCAAACACATCTACACATGGCCAGAGGGGCCGATGGCGCGATATGGCAGCCTCGCCTCTGTCAGTCTGCCCCAGGGCAGCTGTGGCTACAACCGTAGCTTGCCTCCACCAGTGTGTGAATGTGAGCGTGAATGAATAATGGCATTGTAAAGCGCTTTGGATGCCTTGAAAAGCGCTATATAAATCCAATCCATTATTACATACACACGCATACCTACACGTACACACAGACTGGTACTATTTGTTCACACACATGCCTGTTTAAGATGTCATATGTTAATGAAACTATGCATGTTCATGTAACCACAATAAAGAGCAGTGCTACGGAGGGGCTGACCGAGAGTGACGGAGTTCAAGTGGGAACAGCGTTCGGTCCCGGTCACCTCCCTCATGCACAAGATAACACAAAGAGCTCTGGTGTCTTGTGTGTTGTTTTTGCCACTGCACTAAATTGTCTCGGTTGTTCCAGCAATAGGTTTGTGACTAGATAAACCTAACAGGCTCCATAAATGCTAAAGAGATAAGTATTATTTCTCAGTTGCAGTGAATAGATAGAAGAAAATAAACTGTAGAAAACTAAACAGAAGAACGAAGAAGAGAATAACAATTTAACATAAACCATTGACACACTCCAGGGCCTGATCAACTCTGGCAGGGCCTCCTTGGATGAGGGTGTCTAGTGATAATGGCCGAAACACATGATGAATCCAAGGTCCACTACTGACGATGTGTCCCAAATTTTGACATGATAATGTAGATCAGATTTCTAATCCCTAAACCTAACCAAGGAAAAATGGCAGATTATCTTGGGTAAAAGACCAAAAGTTGAGGCACACAACAACATTTGCCGCTGGTAAAGTTTCTGGCCTGCTTTCCTCATAACAGCCATCCCTCAAGATTTTCTCCATTTACAGCAATGTTTTATCAGGGATTGTAACATCTAGTCCTTTTACTGAATCATTACCTTCTCTAAAGCCAGCGTTGCACAAATTATAAGGTCACACCTCTGCTAGTTTCTGGTTCTGATAGGAATAAAGATTATTGTTAAAGGTTCAGTGTGTGGCAGGTAGCAATTGGACTCAAACATACAGGAAAAGGGAAAAGAGAACCAACTGAAAAGCAGCTTTACTGATGAACACAAACCAAGTACAAAATAATGAAGATCAAACACAGATACCAAAAACTGTCACTCTATCAAGGACCCCATCAAAGTTGGAGGAATACACAAGGCACACGGGAAAAGGGAAACATGACAGGTGACGACTGAGATAATATTTACACCGAGATGATAATGAGGCAACAGGCAAAGGGTAGGAGAACAGCTGACACTAATCAGAGATAATGGGACGGAAAGTAGAACCAAAACCAAAGACATAAGAACTTGACACAGTGACAGATGATAGCAAACACAGAGATAAAAGTGGATTGACAGGTAATTCACTTATCAACTAAGCAATCAGGGAACTAAAGGCACAGATCACAAAATCAATCATAAGGCACAGGAACCAAAACATGACACCCAAACCAGAAGTCTAAATAATAAAGAATATAGAACCAAGCATACAAGATCCGGGTGGTTAGCATTGTTGCCTCACAGCAAGAAGGTCCTGAGATCGAGACCAATTTCTTTAATATGAAAGAATGTTGTCAATGTGATTTTAAAGGAATTCAGTGTGTGCTGTCATTGTGCTGTTTATTATTGCTGGCACCAGAAAACCGCCGCTGAATAAAACCTGGATTTTTGACTGTCCTCACCAGAAAAACTATAGCATCAGTTACTTAGTCTCTTTAAACCACCATAATAGATTTGATTTATTAACTTTTCATTAACCAGTCAGTTTTTTTCTCGGCCTGAAAACACTCTGTGTCTTCTGTTAGAAGGATGTAAACACATGTTTTTTATATGGTTGCACTCAAAAGAAATATGTAATAGTGATTTAAATACAATAATTTAATCATTGCATTTCATACAAACTCACATAGCTCATAAGAGTATGAATAATTTTAATTGTTGAAATAAAAAATTTAATTTCTGCTAGATAAGAAGCCTGGATGTGTTAAATTGTGTCAGTCAGTAGTGATGTTGCTGGGGAATTCTTTCACTAATCATGGTCCTTCTACTCTTCTTTGAGTATAGATTTAAAAAATTACTCTTTCATCTGTGTGTAAAGTGTAAAATGTGACTTTTTGTTTGTTTTAATGTTTTGTTTGGGTTTTGTGTGTGTGTGTGTGTTTGCAGTTGTTTGTATTAGTTCATAATAATGAACTTTTACTGAAAACTAATCTCAATTTGGCACAAGCCTATTAGAAAAGCTGATGAGACCTGACTGAAGAAAACCAGAACCTTAAGAAGAAAAATGAGCAGCTGGAGACAGAGAAGAAACATAATAGAAATACAAAACATGATGACATGATGAGTTCAGTGTTAGTCGAGCTCAGTGGAGCATTGATGCCTGCTGTCCCAAAGAAACAGCATTTTCCAAATCAATTAGCTACAAAAAGACTTAATACAACAGAGTATGTGTGAAAAAGGAGATATTATTTATGTTTAGAAAAGTTCACAATTAATCATTATAGAAGAAGTTTTACTGTACAAAGAATAGGACTGCTGACAGCATTTAGGACAACACAGAGTAAGATGTAAATTAGCACTCGGTTGTTTTTCATTTGTGTCACTAAAGGGGCTTCTTCAGTGCAGTGCAGTTTGTATACTGAGTTTCTTTTCCCTGTATTAATGCTGGGTGGTGCATTACTTCGCATCAAAGAATACTGTTGTCTAAAGTATCAGTATTTTGGTATTTTTGTGTTGTTATATATCTGTATCTGACCATATTCTTAGCTTTAGTGGGTTATATTAAATTAAATTATTGCCAGAACATTGTGGAATTTTAATTTTTGATTAAAAAAAGGTTTTAATCAAGCCAAGAACAACACTGTTGCCCTAACATGTTTGATTAAGGAAGAAGGAGGGCTGTCCTCTATATCTATATCATACTGTTCACATCACCCACAGAGAAAAACAGGAAGTTCAGCTTATTAGTATAGTCTCATGTTGTGTATTTTACACATAGTGTTCGTCAAATCAAGTTCACTGTTTATTGGTTGTTTTTTGTTTTGGTTGTTGTTGTTTTTTTTATTTTTAGTGTGCATGCTTAATAAATATACATAAATCCATGCTAAGAAGATTTAAGGCAGTTCTGAGGCCAAAAAGGGGCCAAACATGGTGCTAGCATCACTAAGTCTCTGGTGTGTGTGTAAAAGAATACACAATGTAAAGTTCGAACATGCTGTAGGACAACTTATTTTTTTCAGCTAAAAGCAGAAGCTGGCCTGCCCAACAGTGCAACATCTCTTATTGGTTGCAGTGACATTTTCTACAAGACAATGACCAAATTATACTTCAAAAACAGAACGACTGTGAGAACTGCTGTGATGTATGGTTGGGTGTGAGGGAGTTATAGATATGAGCCCAAACAATTGATGGAAGAAGTGCTTCTGTAACTGTTAGAATGAAGCATTGCTGTGCAATTTCTGTCCAAAGTAATTGATGGAAATCAGTAAGCTGTGGTGAACCATGAACCAGTGGATTATGCAAACTTCAGACATCTATTGGATAGCCTGTGAAGATATTATTAATTAAATTAAAACATGGACATTGTAAAATGTTGCTGCTATTTGGCCAATAGTGGGCGCTGCATTGCTAATCTCTGGCTCTCTTCCAGTTTGGTTTTTGTCCCGTCTTTCTGTCCATCACCCCCAGCCATTAATTGAAGGATGATGGCTGCCCCTCTCTGAACTTGATACTGTTGGAGGTATCCTCCTCTTAAAAGGAAGTTTTTCTTCCCCACTATCGCCAAGTCCTTCCTCAAAGGGGATTTTTCAATTTTGGGGATTTTCTCTGTGTTATTGTAGGGTTTCTACCTTACAATAGAAATACTAGAGCTCCCGAAAGCCTCAGGAAGTTTATTAAAGTCTCAAATTATAAAGCAGGTATAGTCTTATATATCTTTTATATCTTGAGGTAAAGATAGGAACCGGTCCCCTGAGCTGACAAAATATGAGTTTACATGTTCACACTAGTTTCTCTTGTATATCTGAATGTTTTTTCCTCTCTGTCTATCATCTGTCTACATTATATTTCTGCTTTTCATGAGTTAAAACATTTGAATAAATATCCTGTCACACCAAAGCTGTGAAAACAAAATAAAACTCTCTGAACTTGCCTATCATCTATATCAGTAAAAAGCAGAAGTTGGCAGAAGCGAGAGAAATGAAAGGCGTAGAAACAACTTCTTTAAAATTCTATTTAGTTTTAACACAGTGCTATTTTTTGGTGCACAAGTTATGAGAAGCTCAACAGAAAGACTTCAGCAATGGCAGAGCAGAGGTTTAACAACACACCCGTCAATCTAAAACTTAAAAAGCGATGCCAGTCAGAAGGTAAGCTAAGCTAATGCTATTCCTTCTTCTCCCCTGTGCATCATTTGTATTCGAGGATTGATTATTTTCTTTTGGATAATTTCCTTCTTCCAAGGGTCACCATGTGTAAATACCATACAATTGTAATTTCTGATCATGCACCAGTGCAGGTTGTGTTACGACCCCCTCTGCTAGGCGTCAGGGGAGGAGTAACATACACAAGCCCCCCACACAAAACTGAGTAAAGAAAAAGGTTTTAATTTCAAACTTTAAACAGAAAACCGACAGGGCTGTTCAACAGACCACTGGGCAAACAATTATTACATAAAGACAAAAAAGATGAGTAAAAGCTAAAGGTTAACTAAGGCAAGCCAGCATCACAAAATTCTACTCACAGCCAGCTAGCAGCTCAAAACTCTAATCAGGCTAAGTTCAAGCATGCACCAAGGTTTGACAAAGTTCAGCATTATGAACAAGTTCAACAAAGATCGAAGAGGGAGGCATGAAAGGCAAACTGCATGTTCTGTCCTAAGCAGCAGCCACTGAGTGAAGGACCTCCAGCCTTTTGTAGCCACAGGTGGGCACGATCAGCCACTGATTGCCTCTTGGAGCATCACGGGATCCCCAGGCAGCCAATCGTCCGTGTGGTCTGGCACACTTCATTCTGCATAAAAGAGGGTTGGCACGGGTCTCCCAGTAACCAATCACCCACAAGTCATGGCACACATGGATTTGCATGAACACAAAAAGGCAGTCTCACTCCCTTCAAGGCCCAGGGCCGTAACAGGTTGATATCTCATTTCCAATGTGTGCGCAAGGCAATGGTTCTGGAAATTTGATTCAGCATTAATGTCAGATGAGAAGTTTTGCAAGTTCATTTGCAAGTTGAATACCACATCGAGCTTTTTCTATAAATGAATAATACTCCAGATGTTTCAAAATCTATAATTTGGGAGTCGCTAAAGGCATATTTGCGGGGCCAAATTATTTCTTTTTCTGCTTATAAGAATAAAAAGCGAAATCAACAGCTTCGAGAACTGACAGAGCTTATAGCAAACATTGACACACAATATGCCACCGGCCAAATGCAGAGGGTACTGCTTCAGTCTGAATTTGACACCCTCTCAATTAAAGAAACCAAGAAGCTTTTTTACTTAGATCAAGAAATCATGTATACAAGCATGGTGAAAAAGCAGGTAGATATCTTTCACATCAGCTTCGTCAATCCGCTACAGCCCAATCTATACCCTACATACAGTTAAACTCAGGTCAGATGGTAACACACCTTGACGGAATTAATGCTGCTTTCAAACTATTTTATCAGGATCTCTATACATCTTGTGCTGATTATTCAGAGTCGGACTTGGATTCTGTTGTTTCTCAGCATGGGCCCAAGCAGTTGGTAGGGACGGAGGTTACAGGCCATAACTTAGGCTCTCTGAGGGAAGAGATTGTCTGTTCCCCCAGGACATTTAAGGACTCTGGTGGCCCCTTGCTAGAACCTATAAAGACCTTGGCCCCCCTTGGGCCTGTTCTGTGCTCAGCTTGGATTTTTATGAGGCTTTTCACTCTGAAAAGACTGTATCCCCAGAGACAGTTTGTGATTTTGTGCATTTTGAGTCTGTTCCTGAGCTTCTCTCTCCTCCTCCTGTTGCTGCTCACAGGGCAGCTCAGGCCCAGTTTTCCCCTGCACCTGTTTCAGTAACTTGGGTGAGGGAGGCTGGGATCCAGCTGGTCCCTGGTCCGGTGTCCAGGCCGGCTGAGGCGCTGCCAGTCCCTGCACCTGTACCAGCTCCTCGGGTGGGGACAGCAGCTGCCCAGCTGTCCCTGGTACCTGTTCCAACTCCCAGGGTGAGGGCAGCCGTAAACCAGTCAACCTCTGCACCCCTACCTACTCCTCGGGTGGGAGTGACTGGCGTTCGGTCCACCCAGCACCCATGCCGGTCTCCGAGGTGAGGCCAGCCAGCGCACAGCCTACCTCCACACCCATACCTACTCCTCGGGTGGGAGCGGCTTGTGTCCGGTGGGGCCTGCACTTGTTCCTGTCTCCGCTGGAGGCTCAGGTGAGCCCGTCCAGCAGTTTTCCTCATGTTCAGAAGGCTCAGGGGGAATAGCTCAGCTACCATCACTACCACTATCACTACCACCATGTTACGACCTGTCTAGGGCCAGGCATTAACATGAGTGAGGCACTCGCTCCCCCCCCCCCCCCCCCCAAGACCCAAGCAGTAACAGGAAACAAATTTGTTCTTTATAATGTGATTTATTTACAAAGTGATAAAAAGAGGGACAACAACACAGGAGTGTCAACACTTCAGGATGAGCCAAGGCCAAAATAATAAACAAAACGAATCTAAACTGATTCCTAAACCCCTGACCTTACCAAAACAAAAGCCGAAAACAAAGACAGAGTCTAACTCAAAACAGGAGAAAACTGGTGATCAAAAGAAAAGGCAGCTCACCCCTACCCACTCCACTTCTACAACTGTCAAAACAGCACTGCAGCCAGCGGCTGCCACAGGTATACTGCTGGGTCGTGAGGAGAAACGCGAGAATCTCCCCCGCCTCCTTTTAATGGGCGGGTCCTCCAGCTGGAACCAGTCACGAATCAAGCCATGTTAGCTGGGGGTTCTGGAGAGCCCGGTCAGCATCACGCCACGCCACATCAGTTGGCGGTTCAGGAGAACAGTTTCATCCAGGCGCTTCGTCTCAGCCATAGGACTCCATTCCGTCTGGTCCTGTCTCGTCTGGTCCGTCTTGTCCAGCAGTTGCCACGCCACCACCTCGTCCATGTCTGGCTTGGCGTGGGCAGCCACCTTCCCGGCTGCTGGCTGGACTTCTTCACTGGCCCAGACAGCCTTCAGACCTGTATCACCGCCGCCGCCTTCCACGCAGCTGGCCTCCGGACCTGTTTTGTTGCCGCCGCCTTCCGCTCGCCCGGCCTCCGGACATGCTCTGTCGCCGCCACTGCCTTTTTGTGTGGTCGACCTCTGAAAGTGTGTCCAGGCCGCCGCTGTTTCCGCGCAGTCGGCCCCCGGAACGCCTGGATTTTGGAGTTCTGTGCTGCCGTCCCCCGGGGTGACCCACTGAACTGCTGAATTATGGACTCCTGTGGACTGCTCCTGTCTGGAGATTCAGATTTTCACTGGATCCTTTGGGCGTCTGTCTGGTTACAGATTAACCCTGGTTAATAGAAACCCTGTTTCCTATTAACCGTCTGGCAAAGGAAGCTGATTACTCAACCTTTCAGTTTAGATTGAAACACTTCTTATTCACCTATCAGGATCTTTTTAAACAAAATTTTACCCCTTGATTAAAGAAAACAAAATCTGATTTGGCACGCTGGTCAGTATCACCCATCTCTTTTGCTCAGCGGGTCAACACAATTAAAATGTTAGTCCTGCCTTGATTCATGTATCTCTTCCAGATGATACCCCTTTTCTTCCTAAAACCTTTTTCAACCAGTTAGATGGACTTATATCATCTTTTATTTGGGACAAAAAAGTTCCAAGAATCCGTAAACCCCCTTTTACAGTGTGCTAAGTCGGAAGGGGGCCTGGCCCTACCAAACTTTATGCACTGGATGTGGGCTTTTAGTGAAGGCAGTGGGCAACTTTGGTCCACTATAGAGCTAGATGGGAATCTCACTACATCCCCTGTTGAAATAATGTGTTCAAGCCTACCAGTCAGTCACAATGTTAATTTTAAAAAATCCTGTGGTTAAAAATCTCTTAATGTTTGGTTTCAGTGTCGACAACATTTTGGTCTGGGGTGGTCGCTTGTCTGCTCCCCTATTGTGTCAAATCATCTTTTTTAACCAGCTCTGAGTGATGCAGGGTTTGAGGTTTGGTGCAGTAGGGGAATTATATGTTTCTCTGATCTGTTTGTTAAAGGATCATTTTAACCTTTTGAAACATTATGTAAAGATTTTGGAATCCCAAAGACTCACTTCTTTAAATACCTACAAGTCCGTAGCTTTGCAGTTAAACATTTCACTTCTTATCCAAGTCTACCTACTGATTGTCCGCTTGAGGACTGCGTGCAATTTCCACCTATTGCTAGGGGATATATCTCTCAAATATATATAGCATGCTGCAGCATACAAAGGCAGACTCCTTGTCCAAAGCCACAAATGCTGTCACTTGTTCACATGGTAGTATTTCTTGTTTGTGTGCATACATTATACATTTTCCTGCATCCCTGCATCTGGCTGGTTTGCCACTGTGTGGAACAACATGTTAAAGCCAATGTTTGTAATCGCAGCTCCAGTTATATTTTTCTGTGTTTTTGTTAACCTGGAAAATTATGAATAAAGTTGTCAAAAACCATGGTCCATCATTAAAAGATATTTTCAAACTCAGGTTGTAAATCATGTAGAAATGTATTATTGTGGGGTTTCTATCTTACAATAGAAATACTAGAGCTCCTAAAAGCCTCAGGAATTTATTGGTCTCAAATTACAAGGCAAATTTAGAGTTTTATATTTTATATCTTTAGCTTGAGATTTTATGCTCGACATCTTGTGAAGAAAAAGGAACCTGTCCTCTGAACTGACAAAGTATGAGTTGACATGTTTACACTAGTTTCTCTTGTATATCTGATAAATGTTTTTTCTGCTTTTCATGCAGTGCATGCTGATGTCTGTTTGTTTTAAGGTATTACCAAGGACGGTACAGTTGACAACAGAAGTCAATGAGAACAAGTTGCAGTGATTTCCGATGAGTTAAAACATCTGAATAAATATCCTGTCAAACAAACACTTTCAAGACAAAACAAAACTCTAGGAACTTGCCTGTTATCTATATCAGCAAAAAGCAGAAGTTGGTTGAAGCAATGGAAATGAGAGGCGTGGAAATAACTTTTTTATGATTCTCTCTAGTTTTATCACAGTGCTATTCTTTGGTACACAAGTCACAAGAAGATCAACAGAGATTGAGATTTTAGCAATGGCAGAGCAGAGGTTTACCAACGGATCAGTTAATTTAAAAGCTAAAAAGCGATCCCAATCAGAAAGTAAGCTAAGCTTTTCAAATACGATGCATCTACAACCTGATGTTTACAAACTCAGATTGTAGATCATGTAGATGAAAGTCTACATCTTTATGTTTTCATCATTTTAAGCAATGTTTATTTCTTGTACTGTTTTTTCTACTGTAATAGTAAATGCAAAAAACTGACAAAACCAAGACAAGTAAGATGATGAGCTTGCTAAAAGTGCTTCCACAAAAGACAACATTTCCCTTGATAATGAAAGGTGAGGGTCTAAACCTCAACAAACAAGCAAAAACTTTTGTGCATTGGAAATAACCAAAATATGCTTTGGAAAATTGTGGTTACTTAGTAAGTAATTAACTTCAACTGCCCTTTAACCAGCAAACCAAATCAGATTACTCAGATTTACTAACTTTTCTTAACCAGGCATTTCTTTTTTAGATGCCATTTAAACATTCTTTGTCTTCTGTTACAACATTGTCATTCAATTCTTTCAGTTAAAATGAAGGAAAACAACGTGTTTGAAGAAATGAACATGAAAAATAAAGGAACTAAACGAACTTCTGACACAAACGGTGAGTTATACAAAGCAAATGCAAAACCACTACTTTTACTACAAGGTGTCATGCTAAGTACTGATCAGCCTGTTTTACAAACTGGAAGGGTAGAAAATTTGGTGCCTCATAATCTGCAAATGACAGTGCCCTCAACAGAAAAAACAATAGCATCAGTTACTTTAACTAAAAAACTGACATCCACCAAATTACGCAGATTGACTACCTTTTTTTTCCTTGCCATGAAATCATTCTTTGTCTTCTGCTACAAGGTTACCCTTTAAGTCTTTCAGTACGAAGGCAGGAAGAAAATTTATATGAAGAAATGAACATGAAAAACAAAGAAACTAAACAAACTTCTGACACAAATGGTGAGTTATACAAAGACAATACAAAATACTACTTTTATGACAGGAACTGATATGAAACTTGCTTAGAAACTGAAAGTGTGCTGTTGGCATTTTCCTTACAGGAGCTTAATGACAACATCCTCTCAAGACATGTTTTGATATGCACAGGATTCACTGTTATTGAAGTTTGATCCATAATATGGGCTTCACCTTGGTTTTGCCTCTCAACTTTTTCAAACAGATTTTTCTGTTTTTCCTGTTGATTTTAAGTTGACACAAGTGACTTAAAATCTTAAATGTAAGAATGAATTTGATTGCTATAATAAGTATTTGTTTCTCCTAGATAAGCAGTGTGCATGTATAAAATCTTGTACATCAGTAACCGCTTGCTGGGGTGTTCTGTTACTGATCATGGCCCTTCGCATCTATTGTGAGTATAACTTTTAAAATTGGTTCATCTGCAATGTGCGTGTAAAGCCAAAGAAGTGTTACATTTTGTTTTTCAGTTACCACATTGTTAATTCATAAGAACGAAGACTTAACAAGGAGTCAACTCAACTGGACAAACACCTCCACTGCCTTTGAAACACAGATCAGAGACCTGAGTGCAGAAATCCAGAACCTAACAGAACAAATAAAACTCATGAAGATGGAGCTCAGTCTTGGTCCAGGTCAGTGCAGTGTTGATGCCTACTGTCCCAAAGAAAATAACAATATGCTCCAAATCTATCAGCTAAAAAAATAGGTAATAGGTAATGTAAAAAAAAAAATGTGCACTGATGATCTTTATTAATTGATTTCTATACTTGCAGAAAAGGCATGCAAACCTTGTCAGGAGGGCTGGCTCCCCTTTGAGTCCAGCTGCTATGCAATTAATGATGCTGAACCTCATCAGCAGAAAACCTGGGAAGAAGCTCGAGAAAACTGCAAGGGAAAGATTTCCGATTTGGCTGTTGTAATTAATGCAGCAGAAAAGGTAATGAGACTGTGGCTCATTAGCACAGATTTATTTCACGAAAATATATTTTCTTTTCATCTAAACACTCTGTGTTGCAGTGCCTTAAGCAAAGTATCTGAGTATTTCTAATAACTTTCTCTTTCCTCAGAAATATATAAGTGAGAAAAGCTGGGGGAGTTCAGGAAACAAAGGATACTGGATTGGTCTCAGAGTTGAAGGTGGGAAATGGAAATGGGTAGATGGAAGTTATCTGACTGATAAGTAAGAGAAACTTTGAATCAGTAACGATTTAAAGATATTTTTCCAAATCTGGGATAAATCAATTTTGTTTTATATCAATAATTATCAGCTTTAATCAAACTTGTTTTTTTCCTCAGCTCCTGGATTCAGCAGCCTCCTTCTGATGGTCTCTGTGTAATTTCTGTCGAAAACCGAGGATTTAAATCAGTGAGCTGTGACAAGAAGAACCAATGGATTTGTAAAAAAAGACCCTAACTGTCTGAATTACCACAGTTAGACTTCAGAAGACTTTTGTGATCTGTAAATATAATTACATATAAGTAAATATTACCATGGAAACTTCTACTCAGGTTTTGTTTTTAAATATTACTAAATAAATAAAGTTAATTATAAGTTTTTTTATTGTCAAGCTGTATATTCGGGAGATTCTGACTGCTGATATCAGCATTTAGAAAAACGCAGTGAAAGGTTTAAAGTGTCACTCAGCTATTGCTCTTTGTGTCACTGAAGTTTTTTGTACTTTGAAAAGATACAGTTGGTATATGTCTGTGTAGCTTCTCAGTTATCCAGGTCATGGTCATCTAAGGAGCTTGGAAAGAAAAGAGAGTGGACTTTTCTTGAAGACATTTCACTTCTCATCTGAGAAGCTTCTTCAGGTCTAAGACCAAATGGTGGAGAGCCAAGAGGTTTTGGGTGAAACCACTGTGAGACCTTGCCTTACCCTATAATGTTACCCATTGAGATCAACTGAGGCAAGATGTGAGTCAGTGTTAGCGCCCACTCACATCTTGCATCATGTTGATATTCCTGTCTTATATTCGAGTTCATTCTTTTTTTAGTTCATTTTTATCAAGTCTGTGAGTTTATCTGTGAGAGAGAAAACACCCATCCCCACAGTTAAGAAATCTGCAGCACTGTGTGAGGCTAGCACTGTAAAAGAAAAAAAAGCTCAGTGTGATAGTACCAATCGAGCATTCTTTAAATCCCATAGCTGACCATGTTAGCAGCAATACTCAGGTATGTCAGCAACAACACTCAAATGACTCCCACAGTCACCACCAGACAAGTAAAGGATCTCGTGAGTGTCTATAGAGCCCTTCGTGTAGTGTTTCAGGTTAAAAATGGACGCAAATGACTCTGTCAGTCAAAAGCAGAAGTTGGTAGAGGAAAGACTCAGGAAGCAACAGTTTATTATGATCCTCCGCGATTCAAACAGTGCTGTTTCTTGGTGTACAAGTCACAAAAAGCTCAATGGCAAAACTGTAAGTCTGGCAGAGGAGAAGGTCATTAAAACAAACAAATGAGATCAGAAGACAAGTTAAGCTTTTCATGTATAATGTGTCAAGAAAAACCAAACTCAGGCTATTGATGTGAATCAACTCTGCATCTTTCAGTGATTATTTTTTATCCCATGTTAGTTTTTTGTACTGATGTTTTTTTTCATTAAGACTAAACAGAAAAAAAGACTACACAGCAGGGTAGATGCTGAGCAAACTGAAAGTGCTTTCACATAAAGAACCTAATATTCTCAAGGTGGCCCAAGATATTTACACCTACAAAATGATTAATTAGAGGCTCTTCTTTTTAGAAGTGCAACAGATGCAGCAAGTTCCTCAAAATCTTTCTTTTATATTTAGAAAACAAAGCACTTCAACATGAAACATATTATTAAATTCTCTCACCTCCCACCTAAAAATAAAAACAAAAATGAAAATAAACTGGGCAAGTGTCTAGATCAGGGGTCGGCAACCCGCGGCTCCGGAGCCGCATGCGGCTCTTTAGTCTTCATTTTGCGGCTCCGGGTGGTTTGGGAAAATAAATTAGAAGTATTTCGCTGAAGTGAATTTTATTTGTGTTTAGTTCTTTTTTTAACTTGTAGTTCTAAATTGGAAGATTATTGTGATATTGAAATATAAAAATAAAATTATATCTTATTATTTTTTTCATCGCTCAAAATAAGCGTCACACTCGCGGAAGCCGGTGTACCCGCCGAAACGCCGTGCATTTATCGAGACTTTCGACCCCAGGTAGGCCAATTATGGATCTTCGGATCCACATTATGTCAGCAGCTGTTTTCCACCGTGAACTATGTTAAAAACAAACACCGCTCACACCTCACAGATGACAGCTTACAGTCCTGCGTGAAGATGAATTCTCCGATTTGCAGATGCTGTGCGCAGAGGTACGGGACCAGAAGTCTCATTGAAAACATACCACGGCAGACCCGACGATGTTTGCATGAACATGCTTTTCAGCATCTCTTTATTGACCGTTTTTCACACACCGTTGCTGTACGCATACAGCTGGTTGTAGCTTTGCAGCTCACAGCCTGACACATACCAATACAACAGCAGAGAGAGCACAGACTTTAAGGCGGCGAGGCGTGATTGCGGGTGCCGCTCAGGTGCGTCCGACTCCCATGCAGCGGCACTGCAGACCACGCCCTGCCACATACATTAACCAGGTAAAATACATATTTAGGCAGAATTTTGCAAATATCCATTTCATTTCTTTTTTTTTAGCAGCATAGTGCTTTTTTCCAATTATTTTTTAAAAGTCAGGTCAAGGCTCCAAAAGCCCAAAGGCGATATAAGGGTGGCGGCTCACAACAGTTTTTGTTTGCTACATGGATCATTTTAGTTCAGCTGGGTGTCTTTGCTGTTGTTATATTTCTTTAAGAGTTCAAAATGTGTTAATTACATAAATAAAATGTAATTTTCTCTGTAGCACTTTTATAAGTAACACACCTTAGTTTCTCTGTGGATTCTTTTAAAAAGCAGTTAAAAACTTTTCTGTTCAAACAAGCCTTTTGTTGATCTACGTATTTTATATTCTTTACATTATTTACATTTGATCTTTTACATTATGTATAAAGTCTATTGATTGTATTGTTTATTTGAATCTTTGTGTACAGCGCTTTGTGACTGCCTGTCTGTGAAAAGCGCTTAATAAATAAACTTTACTTACTTACTTTAGTTGTTCACAGAAAGCACAAAGGTAAAAAAAAAACCCAATATATACAGTGTTATCTTCATTTTAGATTTCAAAAAGTATTTGCGGCTCCCAGTGTTTTCTTTTGCGTGGAAACTGGGTCCAAGTGGCTCTTTGGGTGTTAAAGGTTTCAGACCCCTGGTCTAGATGAATAGAAAATATATTAGAAAACAAGTGTAACCAGCAACAACATGAATGTGCAAATGACAGCGCAAGATGAATATAAAATAAAATACCATTAAAGTACAATAAACATTTTTCTATTTTAAAATGAAAATAATATAAGCTAAACCACAGGATGAGTAAAATTTATGTTCACATATCACATATGCCTGTGATCAGAGTCTTTATTATCTTCAAAACTTCTCCTTTTTGCCTGTTTTAGAAAAGTTGGTCAAAATTTGCCTTGATCCATCTGTATAGGTATCCACTGGCTCGGGCTAACGTTTTTGTCATCCTAACATGACGTGAGAATTAATCAACCTATCAGATGGTTATAGATGTCACTCACTGATGATTATGAATTGATTATACCACAAACACAAGCTAAAGCTTCCTTATCATTTCAGTTTAGCTTTGTTTATATACTACATCAGGGGTGTCCAAACTTTTTTCACTGAGGGCCACATACATAAAAATATAGGAGGGGCTGGGCCACTTACTAGAAATTAGGTATATAACCTTAACTGTAGTGTATTAAAGTTAGAAAAATCATTTAAAAGTGGTCAAATGTGTTATATTGTTGAATATAATTAAAGACAAAACTGCCTTCATCACAGCTCTCCATAAATGGATCTTTATTGATTTATTCAGAAAAAGCTTTGGTAGCTCATTCTCAGAACAGCAGCAGATTTCTTCTTAGACAGCAGATTTACAGCACAGAGAAAAAACAAAGGGGAAAATGGGACGGGTACATTTCAAGCTTGTTATTTAAGTTCTTAGGCTTAGCAACACACCTATTAACGTTCGTTTGAAACGATTATCAACATTAACAGACTGAACTGGACCTAATAACAGGAGTGCATATAATTTTAGTAAATTATTCTGGTGAGTATCAGCTGCGCTGGGTATGTAAATCGGGCCATCCAGCCGCGGTGCTGATCGTACGCCACTCGTGCCAAAAATCCGGACAAATGTCACTTGATCAAGGAGCAGATCTGCATCAGATGAGATCAGCTGAGTTTGCGTTTGCGTGCGCTGTGCACAGCGGTGTGTACTCTGTGTGTTAACAAGAAAAACGCATATAAGAAAGTGGTGCGCAAAAGCAGGGTAGTGACAGAATTGATGCGCATTATTGATATTTGAAGCATGTGTACCTGCACATGCATGCTTATTAACACACGGTACTGTGGAATATATTTTTTACTCACCTAAAGTGCTCGTGCTCTCGTCCACTCCCCGCAAAAAAAAAAAAAATAGCAGCTGTGCGGTGTCTGTGGCATCAGTGCTCGGATCGCATGCGATGGAGTAAAAATCAAAAGCACAGCTTTATCAGACAGTTGCAGTTTAATGTTGGCTGACGAGTCTTCAATGCTTCGCACAACTGTATTTCTGGACATGCTGACGTTGTTGAAGTCCTGCACTTTTTTCGGGCACATTATTTCGGTGACTTTAATGAGGCCGTGTTTTATGAGGTCTCCATCTGAAAAGGGCTTGCCATGTCTTGCGATGAGTTGGGCGACCTCATAGCTGCTATTGGAGCCTTTTCCTGGACAATTTGAGCACGAAAAAAATACTGTTGCTGACCCCGCAGGATAGCTACCCTTTGCTTTAATTTCTGCTCTGGCTCAGCACCAGTGTAGGATGCATAGGCCTGATGTTTGGTTTCATAATGACGTCGTACATTATACTCTTTCATAACTGCCACAGTTTCAGTGCAGATCAAACAGACACACTTCCCCTTTAATTCTTTGAAGAAATATTCACTCTCCCACCGTGTCTGAAATTTTCTGCACTCACTTTCTACCTTTCGCTTCTTTGGTTCTGCCATGTTTAGTAACTTGGGGTAAATTTCTTCTGTGATTGTCCTTTTGGTAGAGCAACTGTCTTGATCATCAGTAGCTCCCTCTGGTGTTAAAACCAAGAAGTGCAATACACTCAAGCAAAAGTTGAAGTGCGGGCCGTTTTCTATTCTATTTATAAAATTACTTGAGGGCCAATTAAAAATGGACCGCGGGCCGGACTCTGGACACCCCTTTACTACATTTAATGTTTAACCAGTAAACACATGGAGCTCATCTAGCTACAAATGAACACAAGTGATTTTAATTCTCTCCAAACATACTGAGGCTGAGCTTGAAACTCAGGGGGTCCTACTGGCTGTGAGGCCCTATGCATCCATTGAGCCCACACATGGCACGAAAGAGCTCTGCGTGCCCTCTTCCTATGAGGCAATGAATTACATGATACAACAAAAACTACTAAGGAAGCTTAAAGAAACACAATAAGAAGCTCAAATGGTTTACCTGATCTCAAAACTCCCCAGATTCAAATCCAATCATGCATCTGCAAGTTGTGCCAGAATAAGCCTGATTCATTAAAATGGACTACATGCATAAAGGCTAATTTTCAACATGGAGTCCTGCTCTCAAAAACTGGCAGAGATAAAACACTGTCTGTGAAGCTGGATTTAAGAAGTAAGTGCTTAAAGTTAAAGTTTTTAGAACATATTTAGCACCATCTTGTGTCAGGTTGGTTGGTTGTGATAAATAGACCTACATTACACACTGTTGTACTGTCTCTTTGCAGCAATGAGTTTTATGTTAATAAACTGGATATACTGTCCACTTTCACCCTAAAGCAATAAATGGTTCTTCATTGTTTGACTGGCTGTACTGATATGGGAAAATCCAGCTGTTAACTGTAATGTTCGGGTTTGTAAGCTTGTTTGAGTCCCATCAGCATGTGGGCAGGAAAAATAGATTGATGTGTGCAATGGAAAAAAAAACAGAGGCTTTGAGGAAGAGATGCAGCACTGTTTGGAGACATTTTCTTCCACACATCATCTCACTGTCTGGATTACATTACAAGTGAGGAAAAGCAAAGCCCAAATGTGAGTGATGGAGAGCGTAATGTGCACATTTTTTCCCCTCTGCGAACACGTTGATGGATGTCAGGATTCCCTATCATGCTTTGATTTTCCCATTTCAGTGCAGCTAACAAAACAAAGAACCACTTACAGCTTGAGAGACAGAGGGTGAAAGTGACCTCAGCCAACCAACCTGATGACGTCGCGCTCTGTACTGACACAAGATGGTGCTAAACATGCTCTAAAAACTGCA
The DNA here is from genome assembly GCF_001858045.2 of Oreochromis niloticus. Lineage (NCBI taxonomy): Eukaryota > Metazoa > Chordata > Actinopteri > Cichliformes > Cichlidae > Oreochromis > Oreochromis niloticus. The sequence goes on from NW_020328306.1 coordinate 82,972, forward strand.
TCTTAAATCCAGCTCCACACATAGTGTTACATTGATTCAGGTTTTTGAGAGCAGGGCTCCATGGTGTAAATTTGGGCTTATACATGTAGCGTTTCATGTCCACTTTAAGGTCCCATTCAATAACACACAGGGCTCAGATGATCAGCTGCAAATATCCTGGATTATGACATACACTACGAGAGATCCAGGGTCAATCACCAAAGAGCTGTTTGGGTGGTATTAAGTTGATAGCACCTTGTTTGATTAGCAGATATCTTAGTACAGACCTAGCATAGATTTACTTTTGTGTTTATTTTCTTCAAGCTGATAGGGGCAGGAAAATATTTGATAAAATCCAATTGAGGCGATTCATAATTCTTTCTGGATTTGGATTTATCTTTCAGAAGTATTGTCTGAAGTACTGTATCTGTATTCTGGTATTTTTATGTTGGTGATAGTTATTGTTATAAATCTATGTTTTAGTGTTAGGCTGTTATATTTAACGGAATGTCACATTGTTGTTAATTTTTATCTTTTTGACAAGTTTTCATGAAGCAAAGAACAACAGTATTTAAGCTGCTGTAAGAAAGGTGAAGGCTGACAATCATCCACTAAAATAATACCTGCAACAATAGAAATTTTACTAAAAAGGTCTAAAAAGCAGGTTACTTTATTTATTTATTTTAGCACATTTTAGTTTAGATGTGCTTTTGCTTGATTTCCAGCTAATCTGTCATGATCCGAGCGAGTGTTGGGTTTGTCTCCTGGCCCACTGTGTGTCCCTGGGTCCACCCTGAGGCGTAGCTCAGGTAATCTCCTTCGCCTGTGGTGCATTAGCTGCAATCAAGAGGCTGCATTTAAACCCAGTGTCGTCATCTCTCCTTTGCCAGTCCGACAGCTACCAATGGTGGTAACAAGTTGCATCTCTCTGTGTTTCCTTTCAGGTCGATGTTTTGCCTTACCTAACTCTCCTTGTGTTCTCAGTTTTTGACTCATCAGTTACACCGTAAGCACCCAGCTTCCAGCCAGAAATCTCACCCACCACTGAACCTTGCCGTCTAAACTTGGATTCTCTTCACCTCTACTGCCTGCCCTCCTGCCTGCTGACTGTGCTGGAAACACTAAACCTCAGGTTGGACAAATACTCAGCTGCTCAGTCTTCAATACCCTCCCCAAGCTGGAAATCGGCTTCACTGTGTGTAAGCAGTCAAGATCTGTGTTGTAAATAATGTGAGTCTGATTCACTGAGTATGTTGTGTCTGCATCTGGGTACTTTCCTTGTGTTGGCCTCTGGGCCGTTTGTGACGTAATCTTAAGATGTTGCCTGGGCTTCTTGTTTTCAGTCATACTCAGTAGCATTGATGACATGTGCTTGATTCCCAAACAGAGACCTGTGTGACATGTTTTGAATGTGCAGAAGATTTTTTTTAACCTGAGCAGAAATATTTGTGAAGCATATTTAGGCTATTAAAAGCCGCAAGGATATATATTGTTTTATGAATAAGTGACACATACATGTTTAAGCAGGTAACGTCTCCTGACAAAGAAGCCAAAGTCTCCTAATATCAGACAAACCTTATTTATTTGTGAACACCTGGCTATTATGTGGTAACTGTGTGATGCTATCATGTGGACCAAAATCTCTGAAAAAATGTTTGCAGCACTTTGTTGAATCTACTCCAAAAAAGGCAAAAGGTGGTTCAGCCTGGTACTAGCACAGTGTATGTAATACATTTTCCAGTGAGTGTATATGTAACACAAAGTGTTGCAAAATGGGGCAACTTACTTTTTCCAGTCAAGAGCAGAAGTTGGTACAAGAACAGAAGTCACGGAGTTAAGAAACAGTAACTTCTTGTATTATGATGCTCTGTGGCTTTAATACTGTGGCATCTCTGAGTAGAGTTCACAAAAGGCTCAACAGAAAGACAAAATAACAATGACAGAATGATATTAAGTACACTTCTTTTGTAGGTAAAACGAACAGTAAGTCCAAATCAAGAAATGCATATACAGGGAGACAACTTCATCAGTTTTGGAAGCCACTGAGGTCAACCTCAGACACATATGTGTGGGTGAGTATTTTACACATACCACCTTAACATTGTGACCAAAAGACAGCTAGCAGATGTTGCAGCGATGAAGATGCCAAAAGTAGAAGAGAAGATGTCAAGTTGTCAGGATCTGCAAGATTTGAATTAAATTGAATTGTTCTGAATTCCTTTATTGTCATTGTACACAATACAAAGAGATTCAAAGGCAGTAGTGACCATTGATGCTGTACTGACCAACTCGGCAACACTAAAAGGCCTGAAGACAACAGAAGACAACTAAAGTGCATCACAGAATTGTCTATGAAGGTTCTCAGACATCCAGGTCATGTTAATCTAAGAAGTTGGGAAGAAAAGAGACAGGACTTCTTTAAATTTCTTGAGGACGTTTTTTCTTTCCAAGCTCTGAAAAAAGCTTGAAAATGCATTACAGAATTATTTCCATGGTCAAGAAAAACAGTTTAACATCTACACATAAAGAAATTCTTGGCAATGCAGGTGTATAACTGTCAAAGTCTACAAACAAGATACACCTTGATGAATAGAAAAACTGTAATGAAGCAGAATGTGGCTCAAATGCCGGACTTGTAAGGGAGAAATGTACTCAAAAAGTAGCTTCATACTGTTACTTGTAAGAATGCAAAGTATACACAAATGAGAGCAAGCAGTAGAAAAGACAGCACAAAGAAACACATACCCATGAGAGGAGACTCAGATAATAAATGCAATACAGGTAATGAGGGAGGAGGAAACAGTAATGAGACAAGGGAAGTAAAATTAAAACAAAGCACTAGAGACAAGACAACAGCCTATCAAAATAAAAGAGTAAGTATAATCAAAACTGAGTCAGCGACTCAACCATATTAATTTGACACAGCGACAAAAGACAAACACGGGAAAGACTGGAGGAGAAGAAGGGAACACAAAAGGGAACTAGCAGACCTATCAACAAAACCAAAACACAGACTAAAGGCATGAAATATCAAAAACTCATAAATAGAAGGGAACCATTAATAAAAGAATAAAGCCTGATCATAATCCCTTTTTGACAACAAATAATGAATACACAAAAATTAATACCCTGGTTCCAAGACCCGGGAACTGTAATAAATACACGTTTACACTCAAGATCAGGAAGCTAAGATTAGGCTTTGCAATAAAAGATCTAAAAGACCCTGCACAGTTCTATGAGAAGACCACGTGAGGGTCATCTCATGATAAACCTCTTGAACATGAACCTGTTCAATGTGACATATAAAAGAAATCCAAATGTAGATCATAGCATTGCATTCACAGGAGGGTGATAACATAATCATACAAATATCCAAAGAATTGGAATTTATAATAAATGTTTTTTACAAAGATATGTTGATAAACAGTAATTTCTAATGTATGTTTCATGAATATTTTTGCCTCTTTATTGACCACTGCTGTTCATGAAGTGCAAGTCCCAAGGAACTGGAAGAAATGTTGTTTACGTACATAAGAGTGCATTTTTAAATCAGGTTTTTATCTGTTTGAATCCTGCAGTCAAAATTCAGACTATTGTATATTTTTACTGTCTGTCAATTTGAGCAATCTGTCTTCAGCATGCACACTGCTTGTAACTGCAAGGTTATCTTTCCTTCACGTCTGCTGAGGCAGATGGCGTGGAGTGGAGAGAGTGTAGATCCAAATGCAGACTATGGAGGTGCATATTAGCAAAAAGCGAGCCTTTATTTTGGGCTGCACAAAACATTAAAAACAAAAGGTGACAGGACTGCGATAAACTAACAAAAACCTAAACTGGGAAAGCTAAACATAAAGACACGAGGTGCATAGAAAACAATATAGAAACCTAAAACACAAAACCTGAAACCAGGAAAGAGGAAACTAAGACCTGAAAAGAACGGGAGACTTGGGAAACATGTGGAACTTAACCAGACAACCCAACAACGAACCGAGGAAAACACACAATATATACACTGAGGGTAATGAGGGAATCTGCAACAGGGCAGCACAGCTGGACCTAAACTGATATAATCAGAGACAGGAAGGAAGCAAAACAGAATACACAATTATCACAGAATTATTACAGTAAAACAAGAAACTAGAGACACACGCTGAGACATGGACTTGACATAGGGGCCGGGAAAGAGCAGACATGAAAACATAACTGACTCAACGTGACACCTGTAACACATGGAGGCACAGTAACAAAACCTAAGAACTAGAATCCACAAAAATATAACCAGTAACTAAATCAAAGAATATTAATGATCAAAAACATAAACACTGGTCACCAGACCTAGAACCATGAACATTACAATACATTCATTGCTACATTATTAGTTACAACTCTTCAACCACCCCTTTTGTCTTACTTCTCTCTATCACCTTTTCTATCCCTTTGAAGAAGTGAGGCTCCAGAAATGCTAAAGAGGTAAGTATTATTTCTCAGTTACATTGAATAGATATGAGAAAATAAACTGTAGAAAACTAAACAGAAGAAAGTAGAAGAGAAATAAAAATTTAACATAAACCAGTCACACACTCCGGGGCCTGACCAACCCTGGCAGGGCCTCCTTGGATGAGGGTGTCTAGTGATAATGGCTGAAACACCCGATAAATCCAAGGTCTACTACTGACGATGTGTCAGATGGCAGATTAGCTTGGGTAAAAGGCCGAAAGGCACACAACGATGTGTGCTGCTGGTAAAGTTTCTGGGCTGCCTTTCCTCATAACAGCCGTCCCTCAAGATTCTCAAGATTCTTGCCATTTAAAGCAATGCATTATCACTACAACATCTAGTCCTTTTACTGAATCATGCAGATGTGCAGCTGACAAATCTCAAGCAACTGTGTAATGCCATCATGTCAATATGGACCAAGATATCAGAGAAATGTTTCAAGCACCTTGTTCAATCAAAACACGAGAAAGTGCTTTTGTTAACTACAAGCCCATTCACCAGTCACACACAGGTTCATATAAGTGCTTTTTTTCAATATCTAAGTGTCTTGTATGACGACACTCACACACAGTCACACTCCAGTGGATGCATTGGGGGTAACTTGGGGATCAGTATCATGCCCAACATCCAGAATGGAGAAGACGGGGGATCAATTTAACTTTATGCAATGAGCTACCACAGCTGCCCCAGTACACCACATAGTGCATCTAGTAGAATTTCTGGTGAATGCAAATATACAGTGACTTGGTCAAACTCATGTGCTCTATCCTGAGATAATCTCAGTCCCTAAAATGATAATGTCTTTATGCGAACAGTTATTAAATAACATGCTATGTTTTGACTTTAACATATTTTTGATGTTGTGATTCTGCTTTGCAAATCTATAGAAATCTATAGAAATCACTTTCCAGTATGTACACTGCCTCCAGTATATATTCACAACTTTGAGGTTCATACTGATCATGACATGCATGCAATTATTTTCTCACCCATAAGCAGAAGTTGGCAATAGAAACAGACATGACACGTGAGAAGATTCAACCTTGTCTCTTATTTTGCTTCTCTGTGGCTCTTATAGAGGGTTATTTCTCTGTCTAGAAGTTACACGAAGCTCAACAGAAAGTCTGTAAGGATGGCAGAGGAGGAAGTTAACTATGCCACAGTCAAATTCAAAGAAAAGAAACATTCCCAATCAAAAGGTAAGTTTTTCCAATGCACTGCATCAAGAAAATACATTCTAAGCTACTTTTGATGAATATAATTGCAAATTTACTCAATGTTGATTTGTTTTAAACAGGAACAGTGACTATAAAAAATATCAGTAGAAATCAGCAAATAAGATCTTGAGCTAAGTAGGATTTTTACACTGATATTTTAAAGCTTGGTGCCTGAACCACTTCAGCTAGTGGCTTGGGGATCTGACTTGAATGTGTCCCAGATGCCTCTTAGGTGAGGTGTTTCTGGCATGAAACCCTGTTTGTTGTATGATAACTTATGAATGCCAGTTAATTTTTAAACCTTTCAGTTAAAAAGGAGGAAACTGTTTTTGATGAAGTGGAGGTGAAAAATGAAGCAAAGGAACAAACTCTGGTCACAAATGGTGAGTTAAGAAAACACAAATCCACCGTAAACAAATGTCCAATACAGTCAAAATTTCTAAAACTGTCAGTACAAGAAGGTGTGACGAGTACTGATCAGTTTGAGTGTCTTTCAAACTGGAACATTTCCCTAACAGGGATTTAATGAAGAGACATGAAGCATCCTGAGTTTTACAATTAGATTCAAACAGTGAATGTTCTCCTCTTACAATCATTTTTACCAAAGTTTTGAAGGACAAGTGGTATTTAACAGTTTAATATTAAAATGCTTTTATCATTCATGCTCATAATAGTTAGGAGATGCTCCTTATAAGGTTTACATTCCAAAAGATAGAGAACAGCATGAGTTACATTGTGTAAATGCGCATTTCAAAGGTGATATGTAGCTTAGCTGTTCCAGACACTCAAATGAAGTTTAAAATCCATCATTGAGACAGCGAGACAAAAAGGAAATGTTGGACTTATAAATAGCAACATTGAATAATCAATGAACCAATAATCAAGTAGATAAAACAATATATTTCTGTTATTTAGATTTTTACGCCAGACAAGAAGAACGAACTACAACAGTTTATATATCATAGTGAGGTATGTGTATTTCAATCTTTGTACATTCATAAGTCATATATTCAAAGGTTTGTTTTAACTGCAAGACTCTTACATATTTTTTTTTTTTAAGTTTCCACTTTAAAAGAATAAATATTTTGTCATTTAAGACATTTTTAAAGATGTCTAGAAAGGACAGAATGAGAGTGACAGGTGACTATCAATGATGACAGAATAATGTTTCATGCACTAGCATTTGGGTAAACGCATTCTCTTGGTAAACACATTACACATACAGCAATAATAATAATATTAAACTGTCTTGTTTTTGTGTAACAGTGGCAGAAATTTCTCTTTCTCACATGTTAAGAAATCTGCGAAATTAGAAGAAATCCAAACGTTCTCTTGTTTCATATTATAGTAAGAAACGTTACTGGTTAATTTCACAGTGTCAGCTAACTAGTGACCAATAACTCAGCAGAAAACAAGGACACTAGAACTAAAACCATTTATAATGGTTGCTCCCAACCCTGTCAGCAATGAGCTTTATGTTAAAAACAAAACAAAGCAAGGATATACTGACCACCTTTGCTCCACCTCTGAAGAAGTAGTTATTTAGTTGTTTGCTAGTTAGCGATCAGCACTTTATTTATGCACTTAAATGTTCTCTCTTTCCCAAAGCACATGCAGACAGTTTATGGCAGAACTGATTAGAAAAGAAAGTAAAAAATGAGAGTTTTTTCAATCAAATAATTGCCATATTGTTACTAACTTTTTCTTTTTAACAAAAGTTTTAAACAAACATTGTAGCTTAAACAACACTGTTCAAACTGCTGTAACATGTTTAATCAAGATGAGGAAGAAGGAGAGCTGGCCTCTACATTTGGACTGTCAACATCAGCCACAGAGCAGCAGAGAAGAACAGGAAGTCCAGCTTATTAAATGAGTCTCATGCTTTGTCTTTTATATATACTGGTTTGATTCCTGCAGGAGATGCAAATTCCCCTTGGGCTCACATCAGGAAGAGCTTCCGATCTAAAATACTAGCAAATCAAACACACAACCCATGTAAAAAGGGAGCAGCTGAAAGTAAGATACAGATTCAGTTATTTTCAGAGAAAATTTAGTTTTAGGTTTATTTTAAAAGTTATTAACTTGAATTTAGTTTCTATTAGGTTCAATGCTAATTTTAGTTAAACTATAACATGGTAATAGTTTAGCACAGGGCAATATCTAAGAAGCTCAGAATAGTTATTGGAAATGTTCGCTCTGCATAAAAATCCTCATGTATACATCCATAATTTTTCATAAAAGGTCTGAAAATAAGTTGCTAAACAAAGTTTTTTTTTTAGTTTAGATGCATGGTAGTTTGCATACTCATTAATCCCAAGATTTTCAGTTATCGTTTGTAACCTTGTTACGATGTGCTTGAGTCGTAAAATTTATTTTGAAAAATGAGTTGAAATTTTACTGAATCCATTCACTACACATCTGACCTATTAAAAGCCTGGAGGATATAAATGAATGATTTAACATGTGACCCATCTACAATTGAGCAGGTAACAACCCCGAACGAAAGAACCAAGGTCACCCACAGTTATAACAGACACAAGTGTTGATTCAATAAATGCCCTCACATCTAACCAAACACTAGTACTCATACCTCTCATTATTATACACATACCTGTATGTGTAGACTAAGCACTGGTGGTCACCAAAGTACTGCAGTTTGAAATAATTCACAAGCATGTACAGTCACATATTTTTATACAGTTGTTTATTTCCGTAAAAGTAAATTAAAACTGCTAATATCACATATTTAGTTTATGATATTACTCATTATTCTGACCTAACTTTAATGCTCTTTCATTGAAGTTTGGGTGATATGGCCTGATAACATTAACAACTGATAACCAACAGGCAGTGTTGTTTATGTTTTTGAATAAACATTTTAAGAAAATGCAGCTCTTTCTTTCTTTCTTTCTTTCTTTCTTTCTTTCTTTCTTTCTTTTTTTAACTAGAATGAAGATTTAAGATTTCGGTGTGCTGCTGTTATTTATGGGTTTTAAGTGGGCTGCAGCACTCTTGAATTTGGGAACGGCTAGTGTAGCTAAAAAATTGTGCACTGACTGTATGTAAGAAAATGGTGTGTGTAGTTTGAGGCCAGATTCAGATCAGGTGCTTTCCAGTAGGTCAGCAGTACCTGTTGGCGTAGGAAGTTTTTTCAGTATTTTTAGGAAGAACAATTCTGTACTTCTTCAACAGTGCTGTAGTGTTGTTAGCAGTATATCATAGGAGTATATCAGAGCCACAACCATGTTGACCAGTGTGGGGATAAAACTGGAGAGGTGAAGTTGAGATGGTCTGAATATGTGCAGAGGGATAGTGCCTCTACTGGACAGACAATTTTAAATGTGGAGCTGCCAAGCAACAGAAAATAAGGAAGACCACAGAAAAGGTTTATGGGTGTAATAAAAAAGGACATGCAGAGGGTTGCTGTATAGTATGGTACATTGTAGTTTAAGCTGGAATAGTAATTAGGTTTGCTGCTGGGCATCTTAAAGGAGCAAACCTAATTCTTAAAGAAGAATTAGGCTCTTAAAGAAAAATAATCCTGGCTTAAAAAAGTAGTTTACACATCCTCCCATGTTTATAATAGTTTCTATTGTGTGTCTGATCAGTGGTTTTTCCTCTGTATTTATCATCTGTTTGTATTCCTTTACTGTCTTTCATGCAGTGCATGCTGAAATAAGCTTGAGCACATACGTGCAAACAGACTGAAAAAGATATTGACAACCTGTTACATTAAAAAGAGAAATTGTGTGTTTGTTTAAAAGGTCTTTAGTCATGGCAAGAAAAAAATGTCAATGTCAACAGCTGAGGAAAGGTGAACTAGCAGCCGAAGAACGAGCTGCAGATTAACTTTGATAATCTGTCCTGTCACACCAACTCAGCGTTCTGTCTTCTAACACAGCTCTCAACAAACTTCTCTATCATGTTTAAAACATGTTAAAAATGCTGTTGTACAATTTAAAAATACGGAAATGTTCCTTTATTTTGTAAGGACCACATTTTTTTACCATGATTAATGTTTTCTGAAGCACAATATGCAAAAGTATGATGAGACTTACAAAGAAATACAGTAAATATATTCATAAGTCATATATTTATTTCAAATTTCATCTTTGTGTCATGATTATTCCAGTTTCATGTAACTAATCATTAAACCATGACGATTTGTATTTTACAGGTTTTGTTTTAAATCTGGTTTTAAAGGTTTTAAAATGTATATTTTTAATTTACTTTCACAGCAAATTTGACTCACCGAGCTGCTTTTTGTATGTGAAAGAGAGTTGGTGAGTAGAATAGTTCATACTTGAGTAATTGTGAAGTAAAGGTTTAGAAAGTCTGAGTGTTTCTACAGAGGAAAGATACGCTCAGCAGACTCATATCACCAAGTTTCGCAGACTCCTCCAGAGTAACTGGACTTAGCACATACATAACTGAGGTAAACGGAGGAGTAACAACATACATTGTTGTTACAGCGGCCAAGTTTATTTGTCCTACAGCAGCCACTGTAGCTAGGATTATGCACTTGAACTGAGAACTGTAGGAAAACTGAATTCAGTTGACTATGATCTGTAACCTACTAACAGCTAGCAGGGATATTTTCCAAATCGTACCTTTAAGAAGAAAAAAGGTTGGATGTATGAATCTAGAATCTAAATCGATGATTTTAAGTAGACATATGCAATTTGAATCTACTGACAATGAAGATTAAAGGTTAAAAATGAGGCTCTTCTATTCATAAAAGCAACAGATGCAGCATGCCAAACCTTTATCTGTGTTTGTAATGACATAGCATTGGACATAACTCTTTAATAACAATGACCAAAGTTAATGTAATTTAATGTGAACAGTCCTTGTGCTGTTTATTGCTGGCACAAAAAAAAACTCAGTTGAATAAAATCCTGCTTTTTACTGTCCTAAAACGTTGATTCGATTCATCTGGACTAGGGCTGGGCTATATCATACCGTTCACGGTAATACCGGTGTAATTTTGGGCAACGATAGGAAAATGAAATATCGCGATAGAATATGGGTAAAACGCGCATGCGCAGTGCCTTTGTTTACATATGCACATGGCGGCGACGCAGAATGAGAAGAGCGAAAGTGGATCGTTAAATGAAACGGATGAACCAGAACTGGTTTGTAAAAATGCTGCAACTTCAGTGGTGTGGAACTGGTTTAGCTTTTGTCCGTCAGATACACAACAAAGCACTGTTTTTGGTAGCGCATGCTAGCGGGCCGTCATTATTACCGTGTTGTTTGGAAAATAAGGCACACTTAAAATCAATCCTTTGATTTTTCTGAAAATCGACAGTGCCCCTTATAATCCCGTGTGCCTTATGTATGAATTCTGGTTGTGTTTACTGACCTCGAAACGATTTTATGTGGTACACGGCGCTCGAAAATCTGTCAGATGTTTCAGTACGACCTTGCTAAGCTACGAAGCTGCAAGGCTTGATGGATTGTCAGAGCATTACGGCTATCATAGGCAGGAGCCTCGCAGAGTGATACGTACTGTGCTTCAACATAATATTACCGTATTGTGTGTGTATTACCTCTTTTTTAAGTTTTGTGGATATTATACATGGTTATGCTGAGGATGTGTCGGCCAATTTCCACTGGAAATGCCTTTTGGTTAAACTGTCAGCAAGGAATTTGCACTGTTACATTTTTATATAACTTTAATGCACATAAAAAATAGCTGCTTGTTTAAGTGAAAATACATTGATGGGGTTTTTTGCACTAATAAAGTTGTGGAGTTGTAAAGTATTTTGTCTAGTATCAATTATATCGTCAGTTATATCGTTATCGCAAATTTTCAAATGTATATCGTGATAAATATTTTTGGTCATATCGCCCTGCTCTAGTTTGTAAGAACGAAAAACCAAATTGTTCCTAAAATAGTTATGGAAAGTCTAACTGTTGTATGTCTGTGTTCTACATGTTTATCTGATGGAAAATAACGTTGCTATTGTTTTATTGCAGTTTTTGGATAATTCTGAGTGGATTTACACAGTACGGATCTAAATGACCCGCAACAAAATCAATGTCAATTGTTTGTTCTTCAACATAATACAAGGGTTAATTTCCAAAACTTGCTTATGATCTTCAATTTGTAGCAGATCCACTATCACATAGCAGCTGGAGCAGTCTCCAATGGAGGTCAGTCCACTGCTGCCACCTGTGGCCAAGTACCACAGCCTACTACTAGATTAACTTGTGACACATGTGCACCTGCTGCTATGATCACATTGAGTAGAGGCTGAGTGGCTGCACTTACCCCTGGTACATCCAAATCTACCCACAAACATGTTGAAAGATGCAATGGCAGCAATGTGGATTGTCAACACTAAAAACAATCAGTAAGCAAAGACAACAGGGATCACTTTTTTCTGTTTATTTAGCACCCACAACATTTGTAGTCGCCTTCTGCACAGGGGAAGTCCACACACACTGTGTGGTACCACTTTCCACAGAAGGTGCATTCAATCTGCAAGACTGAATGAGATTGTCAGAGTCATTGTCTGACTGTTTATTACTAATCACCTGCTGTACATTCACAGTAACTGCCATCTCCTTACAAATGTTTATTAGATTAACCACACTTATACAGACTGTATATAACAACCAACTCTAAAATGTTTGTTCGCAGAGAAAAGACACAGACAGACTACGCTAACGACATGTGATGTTACAACACTAGTGAAATATTAGTGTCATTTCATTCTTTTCAAAGGTTTATTTGCATGACGCACAAACAGACACAATTGAAAGGTACAAATGTGTTGTGCATGAAACGAATTCAAACGTGCTGCAGATGTGTGTCACAAGTTGATCTGGCTGTAGGCTGTGGCACTTGGCCAGAGGTGGCGCTGGTTGACTCGACTCCATGTTCGTGCACACAAAGTAAACTGCTCGCTTTAGTTGTGAAGCAAAAACGCTGAATTCGGAGAAATAAACCGTGTGAGGGGAACGATAACGACGACAAGAGTCTCCCGATCGTTTACTCTTGGTGTCCTGTGAACAACATCGGCGTGGTGTTAATTGTTTGCTGTTTTCGCGATCGCGTCGCGCGTGAGGATATCACCAGGTAAACTCGCCACATTTTTAAACATTTTGTTGTTCAACAGCATCAAGACTGACGGAGTGTGTTTGAGATAACCTCACAAGTGTCACAGGTGACACGTTTGGCGTTTTTTTGCTGGTTTGTCGGTAGCACCTCCTGAAACGCAAGACTGCCACACATCTGTTCGACTAACGCCAGTTGATCTAAACGCCAGTAGATCTGGAACACAGGTCGTAACCCAGGATCTTCTGGGCTACGGTGAACATTTCTTTAACGTTGGGGTATTTCAAAAGTCCTCTGCCCATGCCCACAAACTGGCTGCCCTGACCGGGGAAGAGGAGCACGGAGCAGCCGCTGGGGTCTTTTTTGGGTCTCCGCTGAGGCGCCGCGGCTGGCTCGCTGTTCGGGGGAGAAGCGGGGGCTTCAGCCGGAGGAGGGTAATCTCCAGCCGCGGAACCGGGCTTGTTGGTGGACAGCGTCCTGCTCAGAGAGACCAGCGACCTGACCTTCCCTCTGGAAGATGCTGCCATCCTGACTGCCACTGATGCCAACATGAGCTGTTCCTCATCCAACGACGTGTCTGCGGATGAAATAAGACGCACAGCCCGCCTGGACAAACTGTAATCACCGAAAGAGTCAACTTTGCTTGAACTCAACTCTGACATCTGCTCGGCATGACACCTCACAGGGAGACGCCATGTTGTTTAGACGGAGTTTATTCTCGTCTTCTTCCGGTTGACGTTCAGGCTCTTTCACGCTGCAGCGCCACCTCAGGTCAAAGTATGTCATGCTCTAATGTATCGTGTTTTTCTTTTCTGTGCTTTAATTTGTCTACAAAGTGAAAATAACTATAAGAGCTTTTAAGTATACACAGACATGCGCTTCTTAAATTTAGCTTAATTGGCTCCACAGGTAGGAAGTAAAAAAGTTAAAAAAAAACTTCCTTGCTGTACTTAATTTTTACTCCCTACATTTTTAAACAAATATCTGTAGTTTCCACTCCGTATATTTTCAAAACAAACTCGTTACTTTGGGTTTGACGCATTTGGGGGAAGTTAATATTTCACGTCACTGCAGGCCTTCAAACAATGAGATTTGAGCCTAAACAGTGACACATGAAAGGCAGTCGCGTTTTAATCAGTAGAGATGAAAGAGCAAACCATGTACCGTAGTTTTGATTTATTTATTTTTAGCACAACACCAGAACAGCCCCACGTGCCCATAATTTGCGGTACTTCAGAAAAAAAGGAGTGAACATAAAAGGGAGTAAAATGTTGTGGCAGGTAATTTCAAATGCAGCATTTCTATCACCTCAACAAACACTAACTGTGTCACAGTGTGTTGCTATAGGTAAAGCTCCACTTGCTGTATTTCACAGGAAGAGAAAAGAATGAGAGCTAACTTCACTCAGAGATATAGAAAGAAAGAGAAAGAAACCAGGCTGTATTTAAAGGTAAGGACTGCTTAGTGATATTTGATAAAATGTAATTGTATTTTAACAGGGACATAAAGTGCTTGTCTTACTCCCTTCTTCTAGCTCGAAATTACTTGCCAAGTGGTAAGGACCGTTCATGGTCACACGGTGAGAACATTGGTGTTGACTATGAAGAGATATGGTCAGACAGGGGAGGGGCCAGTCAGATTTATCAACTCAACCTCCTTAAAGCATGGAGAGAGGCTGAAACCAATCTCTAGTGAGCCCGGTTAAGGAAAGAGATGAGTTGGTGCCTGAGATGCCAAATTCCAACATCCTCATTCCCGCCATTGAGATAACACTCTCACACAGGCCCAGAGAGCAGATGTTGCTGCATTGCAGATGTGTTATACCCCCTGCCCAGCCGAATGACTCTCAAAAAGAAAATTTTGCAGAAAATCAATGTGATCGCTTGGATCACTGGAATTATCATCTCGATATCTCTTGTCCTTCTTTCATTTCAGACGTCTTGAAAACAAGTTTTAACAAAGTCCTGGAGAAGTGCCCAATGCTGGAGGACCTCCTGCTTTACCCCTGGCTCAGATAAACTCCTCTCTGACACAAACACACACGCATACTGAATTCACATCTTGCCATACAAATGTGATACAGTAACCAACTTTCTTTCTTTCAGAAAAAAAGAAAATTGGGAGATTCAAAATTTTCCTCACAGTAATGTTTGCATCAGTCTATCAGATGAATCCCCTCCAAGTCCAATATTTACATCAGTTACAGTGATAATGCTTGGTGTCTACTTTCAGCCACCGCAGTAGAATGCCAGGAATGAATCTCATTGAAATTGTAGTTGCATTTGCTATTTAATTTAATTGTCATGGATGATACACAGACAACCCAACAGCAAACAGAGGAAAACAATGGGCTTAAATACACAGAGGGATAAATGAGGGAATAAGACACAGGATGAGAGCACAGCTGCGAGAAATCACAAACAACAAGACCATGGGGAAGGAAAACTGAAAACACTAACATAGTCTAAGGAGCTTAGAAAGAAAACGTCTGGACTTCTTTAAGTTGCTTGAAGACGTTCAAGCAAAGTTTAAGTTCTTTTCATCCCAGAAGGTGAAACATCTTCAAGCAACTTCAAGTCCAGACGCTTTCTTTCCAAACTCCTTAGACTACGATGACCTAGATGACTGAGAACCTTCACAGACATGAAAACACTAACATAGCACACAAGACTATCAAAGTAAAACAGCAAACAAGAGACTTTTACAAAGACACAGAGTTGACACAGAGACATGACTGACTGGGGAGAAATTGGGGAAGATGGAAAGAAGAATGACTAGACATGACACGTGGGACACAGGGGCAAGGCAAAGTAACAGAAACCTAAAGCCTAAGAATATAACACAAGAAGAAAACAATAAAGAGAACCAAAAACATACATAAGAATAATCAATGAATATAAATGAACAAACACAAAACACTGGGTCACAGACTCAGTACCATGACAGTTAAATGTACAATAATAAATACTTCAAATCAGATGACAATGTAGCTGACACTGTGTTTATTAGTGTGTGGTCAACCACAAATCTTCATACTGTCATCCATACATGAGGTCTTTATGCAAACGATGAAAGATAATGAAAGAAACTGTTGAATTGATATGAAATGATTGAATTATATGAAATATTATGGCTTTGTCTGCCAGAGTGTTTTTCTGTAAACTACTTTGAACTACTGGCAGTCAGTGAAGTCACTGAAAGGCAAGATTCTATGTTGTGTTGCCGTAGTTTCCAGAGTTTACTTATAAAGCTCACTTACAGAATTCAGTTAGAAAAGTCAAGCATTTGAAGGGCGCACATTCGAAGGAATATTAACTCAATATTAACTCATTACGGTTTACATTTTCGAGTTTAAAAGTTCTCCGAAATTACAATGAAAAAGGAAACAAGAAAAATTACCACTCCAGCCGATAAGAAAGATTCAGGAGATCAAGGTAAGTAAAATAACAAAATCAAATCCTGGTAAAATCCAAATCCTAGAAATGTTGACACTGTGAATCATTTTTAGAGCAATTGAATCATATGTTTGATTGAAAATAGCTTTAATACAAGATGTCTAATCAAAGAAAGGTTACCGGTCTTTTGGTAAAATAATGTAATAAGTTTATTCTTGGACTCAACAGTAAAAACAGACCAACAAGTGTCATCAAGATCTAAGACTTAGTAAACCTAGTATCAATTCGCACTGGTCAGTTTTTTTATCCCAAGAATAAACTTGTGATAATTTAAGCAAAAGCAATTTCAAATTCTTTGCCAAACTGCTTCCAGTCCTGATGTCGGGGACTCTTTTTCACCACTGTGTTGTTGTCGTTTATAGATTGTAAGAGCAGGACTGCTAAAAGAAAGGCCAGTCCTGAAAAGAAGACCCCAATAAAAAGGAGGAGGGTCGCTGAGCAGGCTGGTCCTTCCACCAGCTCAGATGTGGTCAAAGGAGTGAAGCGCAAGGTTGTGCAAGATGAAGAGGGCACAACAAAGAAAGCAAAGAAGGCTAAACTTCTCCACCATATGAGCGGTGACAAGGAGCAAGCATCCTCCTTGTTGGACTCTGGTAAAGGTAGGCTAATTAGTTGAATAAGGGGGTAGATTAAGTGTGGTTGCTAGGTTTAAGATATTAGTGTTTAGTGTTTGTGTCTATCATCCAGTGAGCTGATGTGCTTTTGGTGTTTTCCACATCTCCAGACTTGAATAACAAACAGGTGTGCGCAAAAAATGGCAAAAGAAAGGCCGCGGGAGACAACAGAGAGTCACCCAAGAAAAAAAAAAGGAATGTGGACCAGGACAAAAAATCAGTGGCAGACCAAAAACGTAAGTAGCAAGCAGCTTGGGTTTTATATTCAGGGGAAGGGCAAAAGGAACATTTAGGCTACAGAGGAGAGTAATTTGTGTCACAGCTGTAATAAAACAAGATTTGTTGTTTTTTCTGTTCAGGTGAATTCCAAGCCAGATATGCGGAGGAGCACCAGCTCGGAGAAGGAGGCTGCGGAGCAGTGTTTGCTGGCTACCGGATAGAAGATCGTTTTCCAGTAAGTGTTCAGATGATGGTAGTAAGACAGGCAGTAACGCAGATAATGGATAATATCGTAAACTGAGACGTCTGCTGTGTTTCCACCTTTCATTATGTCATACTGAGGAAATGCTCACCAATGCTCTGTGTCTTCTAGGTTGCCATCAAACACATTCCCAAAAATAAAGTCTACTGCAAAGTGGCGGTAAGCGTCCAACACTTGAATCAGTTTTACATTACTGGATTGAATGCGGCGTTCCTCATCATCCACTTTGTTGTAATATTTCAGGATGAAAGCGGGAAGAAGCTCTCAGTGGAAGTGGCCATTATGGTTAAACTTGCAGGTGAAGCAGAAGGGTCAGTGGGAATATCTGCACCTGTGTCCTTGCTGGAGTGGTTCGACCTTGGCAAAGAGCTGATCCTGGTGCTGGAGAGACCTGTCCCCGCTGTGGACCTGCAAAAATACAAAGCAGAAAATGGAAGAACTTTAACAGAGGACAAGGCCAAGGTAGGTTGACTGGAAGAACCTTAGACTGTACAGCATTCAATCAAGGCAGAAAAGCATGAACTCATTATTGTGTTTGTCATCTTTTCCAGGTCATTCTGAAGCAACTAGTTGATGCTGTAAAGGAACTTGAGGATAAACACATCTTTCATCGGGACATCAAGGGACAAAACATTCTGATTGAGACCGGCTCAGATGTGCCTCGTGTTCGCATCATTGACTTTGGACTGAGCTGCTTTGTTAAACAGCGATCTCTGTATCGCATCTTCTATGGTAACATATTCTGCTCCTGCTTTTCACAGATGGAACAATTTGTGTCTTTTGTTTTAGAAGAAATTGCAATTGTGTCTGTTTGTTAGGCACTCCTCTTCACATCCCTCCCGAGTGGTACATTAGGAGCTGCTACAGGTGTGGACCCACCACGGTGTGGCAAATGGGAGTGGTGTTGTATGAAGCGCTTCATGCACAATACTTTAGTACCGCGAGGTTCCTCACAAAGAAACTGAGCATCAAAAAGCGTCTGTCCACAGGTAAGAAAACTTCACACTTCCAGATTCACTGATGCCTTGGATCACTAGAACTATCATCTTCATCTTTTTCATCTTTTCTTTCTTTCAAGAATGCCGGAATTTCTTGGACGCATGTTTAGCTATAGTCCCGGAGAAGCGCCCAACACTGGAGGAGCTCCAGCTTCACCCCTGGCTAAGATAACACACACAAACACACAATTCACACCTTATCATATAAGTATGATACATTGTAGTAACTTTCTTTCTTTTTTCTGTTGGACAGGAATAGATAGAATGGGTCAATCTTAAAAAATAAATAAATAAAAATTTAGCTTTTTTGGAGTTCCTGTAACCCCCCCAGCCATCCCAGGAAAGGGGATCTCTCTTTGAATGGGCTTTCCCGAGGTTTCTTCCCATCGATCTGGCCCCCTGGGGAGTTTTTCCTCGTCTTCATAGAGAGCTTGGGCTGGGTCAGGAGCTCCATCAAAACTGTCTTTATTTGATGACTTTAAAATAAAGATGTGTTTTACTTAAATAAAACTTGTTTAATTCATCTTTGCAGAGGATTCTCCTTCATTACTATTTTGTTTTGGTTTTTTTTGTTGTTGTTTTTTTTACCCATGGTGCATTTTGACAAATAAGAAAACTGAATCAGGTTAAAGTGTGCACAAAGACAGTCACACTGCAAATGATCTGAAGACTTGCATCTGTTGCTCTAACCCCCAACTAGTTTAGACAGATTTCCTGGTTCTACCAGAGGTTTTTTCCTTCAAGAAGGGAGTTTTTCCTTCCCACTGTTGCTGAGTGTTTGCTCATAGTGGGTTGTAAAAGCATAAAAGTTGATAAGAGACATTCATAGCAGAGTTATCACAGCGGGAACTATATAGCTTAAATGTACAATTTCTACAGGACGAATTATAACTTCATTATGTATAAAAGCTCCTGTGGATAATTACTCCTATTTGTAACTTTACACAAGAGAAAGTTTGCTGTCACACTATTTATAACAGGTTGGATTTTGTCCTCTGAGTTGAGCCTTTGGTTGCAGTTTATTGAAGAATTTCCTCTAAAGTAGCTGTTGATAAAGATTTAAAGTCCTGTTTATATACAGAAATATGCTTTAGTTCATGTTTTTTTACATGTCTGCCTCAGTGGATCAGTAGAAGATCTGGCACAGGAAACTAGATGATGAAAAAAGGGTACGAATACACATATATATCTATATAGATACAGATATATCTACACACACACACAGGTTGCAATGTAGTATTTTCATTTTTTCTTAGCATTTCTTTAACGTCTTGGTGCAAAAGAATACCTGCATTTGTGTGTAAAGAAATGTTACATATATACTAAAAACAGCTGGAAAAAAGAACTACAAATTTGGAAAGGAATTTATTCATGTTCTTACTCATAGATGGAGTACATGGTTTAAAAAACACTGAGGAAACAGATATGAGGCGGCTGTATCAACATAAAAACATTAATACAGTTAAAAATGAATAAAAAGTTGCACGCTTAAACTTATTTCTCTACAGTTTGTACAATTAATCCATGTAACAATAGGTTCGCTCTTAATATAGTAGTTAATTAAAATATCTTTACATAAAAATACATTTTTAAGTACTCTCCGGTGGAAGTCTGTTGTGGCTTATGTTTCTAAATGACACAACCATAAAGCAGCCCACAGAATATACAAATATGTCCTTGATAAGTGAATGTTGGCTCCCACAATGGCCTGTTAAGTTATTGCAAAAATAATTTACTGCATAATATGTCAGATTAGAACATGTTATAAGCACAAAACTGAAGGGGAAACAATAAAAACAAAAATTAAAAAACAAATACTAAATTAAGTTAAAGGATATTTCTTACTATACTATATAATTGTATAATGTTGCGTTTGATTGCAAATGAAAACCCACCAAGAAAAAAAGAAAGAAAGAAAAAGAGAGAATAGAGTTTAATTTATTCAAAACACATTCTTTTCTTTTATTTAAGCTGTAGCAAGATTCAAATGGACAAAAGAGAAAGAAAAATATTACAGATTTGTTTTATTAATCATGAATAAACTTTATTATACACAACTCTAAATTTCAGTTGGTCTTAGTCAGATGTGTTTTTAATTAAATCCTGCAACACTGTGCTCGCTGCCATCACTTTATATCTTAGTGTGCAATTCAAATATATACTTATTACAATATTTTTCCCCCTTAACTCTCAACTCGCGTTTTTAAAATGTCTGTGATCATATTTGTCCGTTGACTTCTGTCTGGGCCTCGAACAATTCATCAGACAGGTTGGCAGCCTCCAACTGATGCTCCAGACTTTCATCATCGCCTCTATTCTGATCAACTCTTATCTTAAACTTAGTGATAAACTCATTACTGGCCAGCGCGCCCTCCTTTTTAGGGCATGTGGGCTTTGATAACAGCCGGCTTTCCAGTCGCTCTGCAAAGAAAATTCACAAAACATTTCTTATTTGGTAAGCTTGTTAACAAATTTTAGTTCAGTTTTGCTGAAAGTTATAGCATGCATCAGGTAAGAAGCAATTGGTTTTTAAAAAGCATATACATCCCCCAAAACATTTTTATTATGTGCATTTTGGAGAATAAAAGATTGTACACAATTTCCCTTTTTAAAGTAAAAAGATTATTAAGTGTAATTCTTACTTATTCAGTAGATTAAAGTATTGAAACATCATTATTCATAAAATATGCACATTACAAAATTAAAGTTATTCAAAAATTACTCAAGTACTTACTCCAATACTCACATTATTCAAGTAAATTTAATTTTTGCCAATGTAATGTCACATAAAATCTTAATCTGAATAAGGGTTCTGAACCCCACTGTCACGGCCAGGGGATCAGCAGGCAGTGTTTATGTTTTTGTTTTTGCTCTCTCTCTCTCTCGCTCTCGCTCTCTCGCTCTCGCTCTCTCTCTCGCGCTCTCTCTCGCTCTCTCTCGCGCTCTCTCGCTCTCTCACCCGCCAGGGCGGAACTCATGGTGGGTTCACGCCCTCGGCCCACGCCCCTCTGGAGAGGAAACACCTGGGCCTCATCAGTGCAGCCAGCATTTAAGCCAGGGAGTGGCTTCTTCTCATCGCTGGATCGTTGTGTGTGACTCGCGTCAGTGCTCTGAGCAAGTTCTCTTTTGCTTCCCTGTGCAAAACCTCTAACGTGTGTTTCCTTCTGTACATAGATCCCCTGGACCCGACTCTGCATTCCCCGAGCGGATTCCCTTTTTGTGTGAGTGTTTGGAGAGAGAGTCAGAAGAGGAGCAAGTGTCTTTCCCCTACCTGGATTTCCCCGGAGCCTTTTCCCTGTCACCGCTTTGTATATAGCACTATCCCCTGCACTGTTTGTATATACACCTGGTGGAACTGTAATAAATACTGACTGTGCCTCTGAGTCCTGCGTGTGAGTCCTCAAGCGAACCGTGACACCCACACAGATGAGAGCTTAGCAGTGAAGCTCTCTCTTAAAATTTGAGTTATAAAGTCAGATTTTATCACTGACAGAGATCCATGTTCTTTTAACATAAGAAAGAATATTTGCTGAAATTGACATTAATCCAAGCCCTTAAAACGCCATTTTGGATTAAGCATTTCCTTTTAGAAAAGTCTTCAATGAGCAGGAAGCTCCAGTACTGAAAAAGAAGCCAACATCAACTGCTAAACGTGCTAAAAGTAAGTAAGTCCCCGTAGACTCCTATGATCAAAACACATACAGTATAAAAGTTATAGGTTACAGATCTGAAAAGTAAAACAAATGTCAAAGTGCAAAAAGACTTATGGTCCCATAGAAGTCTATTCCATTTGCCTGGAATTAGGTGAACACCTTTGTGACAAATTTAATGGCTCAGTCATTTGTTTCATGTCATATTTAATAAAAGACTGACATGGTGGCATGTTGAATTGTCCATTTTGCATATATTTGGTCATTCTAAGCGTCAGAAGGGGAAAGATCATTCTGGGAATGCCTACTGGCGAAGGATGTGTGACTGACAAGTCCAGTGTGTGAAGTTTAACTACAGTCTAAGGAGCTTGGAAAGAAAAGCATCTGGACTTCTTTAAGTTTCTTGAAGATGTTTCACCTCTCATCTGAGAAGCTTCTTCAGTTCAGAATTTCTTCAGAGAACTGAAGAAGCTTCTTGAATGAGAGGTGAAACGCTCTTCAAGAAACTTAAAGAAGTCCAGATGCTTTTCTTTCCAAGCTCCTTAGACTACGATGACCTGAACGACTGAGAACCTTAACAGACAGTTCTTCCCTTCTGTTCTGTTCCCTTCTGTTTCTGGAAGACACCTTCTTCAAGCAGTGGTACAGGAAGAAGTCTGCATCCTTCAAGAAAAACATGATTTTCATGCAGGACAATGCTCCATCACACGCGTCCAAGTACTCCACAGCGTGGCTGGCAAGAAAGGGTATAAAAGAAGAAAATCTAATGACATGGCCTCCTTGTTCACCTGATCTGAACCCCATTGAGAACCTGTGCTCCATCATCAAATGTGAGATTTACAAGGAGGGAAAACAGTACACCTCTCTGAACAGTGTCTGGGAGGCTGTGGTTGCTGCTGCACGCAATGTTGATGGTGAACAGATCAAAACACTGACAGAATCCATGGATGGCAGGCTTTGAGTGTCCTTGCAAAGAAAGGTGGCTATATTGGTCGCTGATTTGTTTTTGTTTTTGAATGTCAGAAATGTATATTTGTGAATGTGGAGATGTTATATTGGTTTCACTGGTAAAAATAAATAATTGAAATGGGTATATATTTGTTTTTTGTTGAGTTGCCTAATAATTATGCACAGTAATAGTCACCTGCACACACAGATATCCCCCTAAAATAGCTAAAACTAAAAACAAACTAAAAACTACTTCCAAAAACATTCAGCTTTGATATTAATGAGTTTTTTGGGTTCATTGAGAACATGGTTGTTGTTCAATAATAAAATTATTCCTCAAAAATACAACTTGCCTAATAATTCTGCACTCCCTATATACTGACTAACCAGCAGCAACACTCTGACTCAGTGTTTCCATCTGTGTTTATTTCCATCTTTACAGTCAGGCATAAACATCTCACAGCAGCTGGAAAAACCAGTGAGCACACTTTAGAGGAAAAAAGTGAAAGTTTCTGTTCAACTGTAAAATATTCTCTGTAATGTAAATTGTTCTGCTCTCTGACAAACCATCAGAGGTGCAGCACGTGTATCATTTGGTGTTTGAAGCAGAAACAAAAGCAAAGAGTTAAAGGAAGACACATTTGAAGAAGAAGGAAAATGAAACAAGACGTCACTGAGCAACAACCTGACAGAACGAGAGCCAACAGTTTACTATCAGAACTGAGGCTGATCATTAACAGGGAGCAGCAGGTAACAAGGTCATCAGCAGTGGAGGAAAGTATGGAAGTAATACTCAGCTTCATATTTGAAGATACTCGAGTATCTTAGCTGCAGGTCTGGAAAAATGGTTTTATTTCCTTTCCCATTGAACATCTCACACAGCCCCTCATCTGTGACCCTTAGCAAACCCACTGGATATCTACCTGTACATAAAGGAGATCAGATCAGTTCCATCTAGACCAGCTGTAACAGGAAAATGCTGCTTACACTTTGATGCATCAGTTTCAGTTTGTCATATAAGACAATATATCAGATTGAGGCATTATTTTCCTGCAGTGAGTAAATCTACTTTGTACTTTACTCTTTTCTTTTAGGTAAAGGGTCTAAACAGTACTTGTACACTGTGGAAATCCCATAAGAACGTCTCCTGAACTCTGAAAAATAACAAAACAAAGACTAAAAGGAGGTCATGGGTGCTGATGATGATGATGATGAAGAGGAGGAGTAGCATGCATTTAAAAAGTGACTGATGTCCTAGAATACAACAGAACAGTTTCTCTACAAACTTATGAAAACATGACAGTCTTGCATTAGTTTGTATTCTTATGATTTCAAAAAACGAGGGAAAAATCTCCTTGAAATCCACAATTCCTTTTTGTTATTTCTTAGTCTGTGACGTATTTTATTGCCTTTATGATTGGTGCAAACAGTTTCCTGATTCATAATGGAAATAGATTTTAGACACAGGAGGAACACGCAGTGATCAGCAGGAGCAGCTTGGAGTCCAGTCTTCTTCACACTGAGGAGGGACATATATGCAGGAACAGTTGTCATAACTGTTACAACCACCAGATGGCGAAAGAGTCCCACTGCAACTTTAAGCCATGAAGGATGTGTCTTGATGTTTGCTTGTGATAAATCTGCTTTATGTGAGTCTTTTTCAGAGAGTAACAGTAATACAAATGTAAAAGGAGCCAGTTTTTATTTCTTTATTTTTAGATGTACTCACTCAGGATCAGTTTGAAACCATTGGTTGAGACAGTATGTAGTTTAAATTTAAATATTCACCTGAAAGCTCTGAATCATTCACCTGAATGAAAAATATATGAACTCTTTAGAATACTGGCTTCTGTTTGTTTGTAAAAAGAGCTTTTGAACTTCAGATAAGATCAAAGATAAGATAAGGCAACTGCTGCATCACAAACAAAGACCTTAGAATAAATAATCACTAATAAATATTTAAAACAAAAGTGAAGAAAAGCTAAACCTGCAAAATTCAAGCACCCAGAAATTACCCTCTGTACTGTGATGTATTATATATATGAAGATGTTTGGGAAGAGGTGCGGTTATTGTTCATAAGATTTGAAGTGATGTTTATTATATGTCTTTAATCAGTAAAGTCTCGCTTTGCTAGAAATAAATAAATAATAAAATTGTAAACATGCAGCTGTATGTTAGAAGTCAAAGGGACCTTAAGTCTTCTGTAAATTGACGGGGATCAAATGAAGGACACGAGTATCTGTTCTTACTCTAATAAATGCTGCTTTAATATCCAACAGACTATTTTCCTTCCTCATCAGCAGTAAACAGCTCGACTCCGTCTGTGCATTTGTGTCCTCCATACTTGTTCACACAGACATCTCAGGCTTGATGCCACGATGCAGTGTAGAAACCTGACAACCCTCTGACTCATGTTCAAATATTCAAGGACATTTCTCAGGATCATGTATGACCCCTTTTTGAAATTTGGACTTTCATTAATAATATTTGTGTTTCTGAGTCATTTTTGTGGAGACTTCTGTCCAACGTAGTGTCCAAATGAAGCCTGAAGCTTTTCTTCAGCCTCTTGTCAGATGGTCAGCAACAAAACTCTGTTCCAACCAATGTCTGATAAGAGATGAGACACAGCAGCTGAGCAAATGATCATTTCATGCTGAAGACATCCTCAGACAGAATTAAATACATACATAAACACAGCCTGGTGCCAATAACACAACTAATGACACTGCTGTATCACTGGCTTTACTGATTAAAGACCATATCTGAAGGAAAAATCTTTGAACACAACAAAAAGTGACCTTTTAAACCTGCGACACTGATGCTGCATTCAAGGACCATTAAAAACATCTGAAAGGACTTAAGAACATCAAGAAAATGTGACTTGTTTCTCTGTAATGAAGCTGTTTTAGTGAAGAATATTGAAAGGTCACAGAGCGACTGCTGAATCTTCTGCTCTAAACATGAACTCTGAACTTTGTGATGCTTCAGGAGGAAAACTGCTTCAGTTATTCTCTCAGATTAGTTTCATATTTTCTGCATCAGATTTGAGTGAGATCCTGGAATGAAGACAGAAGAAAAGACTTTGTTCAAAGTTTGATTTATAGTCAAACCTTCCAGTTTATTCACACAATAAAACATCAACACAATATATGAATTCATTCATTAAAATCACAGTTTTTCCTCATTTGTTTGATGATTTTGACAAAAACAAACACAAACACACACACATGGTCTGCCATACTCATAAAGAGAAATGTCGACATTTTTCAATACAAATATTCCAGAAACATTTAGAGGATAGAGAAGTTTACATTTTCATGTGGAGAAATATTTTAGTAAATCAAAATGATGATGAGCAGTGATAGCCTCCATAAACAGTCACAGGAAAGATCTCCTTTAAAAACTCAGAAACATCAAGAGAACAACTAGAAGATGTGGAGGTACCACCCATAATGTTTGACTGACCGCTGATCTCTGTGCAGAAATGATGGAGAGAAAATAAAATGAAAGTAAAATACAGATTTAAACCCACAATATGAAAGACTTCAGTCTATTTCACTTTAATCAACTCAGCTGTGGCTCCATATTTATAGTAAAGCCAAAGTCCAGCATAGAGCGGCTGAGTGAATGTGGTCTGGACTCTGTGGAGGAGAGTCATGGTTTCAGAGACGCTGTAGAAGGACAAAATACCTGCTCTGTGATCCAGGTACACTCCTACTCTGGAGGAACGAGGACCTGAGACATGAGTTTGGATGTTGTTGTACAAAAATGTATAACTGTTGTTGTTACAATCTAACGCCCAAGATTTGTCATTAAGTCCAAATCTTCATTCATTCACACTCCCTGCTCTGCTGATATTCTTGTATGCGACTGCTACATCAACTCCTCCCCCTCTCCACTCCACCTCCCAGTAACAACGTCCAGTCAGACTCTCTCTACTCAGGACCTGAAACCATCCAGTGAATCTGTCTGGATGATCAGAATAAGACTGTTGTTCCGTTAATGTTACTTTTCTGTTCCCCTCTGATAATAACAGCAGTTTGTTTGCTGTGTTTGGATCCAGTGTGATTTCACATGAATATTTTAAGAATCCAGCTCTGGTCTTTGGCTCTGGTTGTGACAGTAAAACATCCACTTCAGTGACTGTCAGTGAGATGTTTGTCCGTTCCTCTCTCAGAATGTCCTGTAGTTTATCTCTGACCTCTGACACAGCTGCTGTCACATCCTCAAAGTAGCTCAGAGGACGGATATTGATGCTGGATGAGTCTGTAGACTCACTGAGTGCTGACAGTGAGGGGTAGTTGTGTAGAAACTGGATGTGATCCTCTGTGTGTGAGAGCTGCTTCAGCTCAGCATCTTTCCTCTTTACGATCTTTTTATGAAGACACAGAGGCAGAGTTATTATTCATCACTTTAAAGATGATATTCGTTATATGTTCTTCACTCGTTGTCTAGTAAAGTCCAGAGATCGATCTCTCTCTCTCTCTCTCTCTCTCTCTCTCTCTAGCACAAGATTTAATTAGGCGCCACTAATGTTATCAGGGCCCTGGCTCTTGCTCACATTAACTGTATGAAAGGCCTTTTGGACATCGCTGAGTT
Organism: Oreochromis niloticus; assembly: GCF_001858045.2. NCBI lineage: Eukaryota > Metazoa > Chordata > Actinopteri > Cichliformes > Cichlidae > Oreochromis > Oreochromis niloticus. The sequence goes on from NW_020328306.1 coordinate 110,477, forward strand.
CGGTGATGAAGTGTTGAGTATCTTTCAGTTACTGTTTCAGTTCAGAAGAACTAAAACGAGCATAAAGCATATTCAAATCTCTGTCTGGCTTAAAACGGTCTACAATGATCTGACTGCTGCTCTGGGGATTTTGAAACCCTGATATGGTTTTCATACAAGTCCAGGCAGACCCAAAACGTTTTGCAGCAAATTTGCTTTCAAGAAGCTTTTTGTAGATCTGTTTTGCTTTCAAGAGCTCGATTTTCAAGTCTTTGGTGACTGCCTGAAAGTCAGTAACAGCCCCCTCTTTAAAAGCCTGTCTCTTTTTCCTTAAACAGGATTTGATGCATTTGGTGACCCATGGCTTATTGTTAGGGTACACTTTAGCACGCTTAAGGGGTATAATCATGTCTTTACAAAAACTGCATATGAGCTAACATCCACCAAAGCATCAAGACTGAATAAAAACTTCCCAATCTGTAAATTTAAAACATTCCTGCAAGGTAAACACAGATTCTTCTGACCACATGATTGATTGATGATAACATAATTTAAGGAGTTGGCCGTCCGACTGTGGTCTGGAGTGTGGGGCCTCCCTGCTGCTGCGGAGTCGGGGCGGTCTGCTTCTCCCCACCGCAGGGAAAAGGGTAACACCACCTGGGTCTGGGTGCAGTTCCCCCCTCCAGGGGCAAGGGTACCCAGACCCGGTTCGTAGAGTACGCTTGGGGAGTGTGATCGTGTGTACAGCGTCTCTTTATGTTTGTCTCCACGTTGGTTGAGTGTGGAGTAAGTGCATATGAGAGCATGAGGGTGGGAATGGATGTTTGTATCTGTGTGTGCCTGTATGTCTGTGTCTATATGTCAGGTTGGGTATCAGACGCCACCTCTCTGGGGACATCTCAGGCCCTCCAAGGTTTGGAGGCCTATCTCCCCCACCACCACTTCCCTGCCAGTGGCGGACTCCCTCAGACATCGGTGCGTTGGTGGTTCTTTGTGTCTGGGGATGGGCGTCCAGGTACACACCGGCTCACTCCTTGGCGGCCGCTTATCGGGGCCTGGAGCCTGGGGCTCGCTCGGGCCACTTCGGAGGTGGGGTGCCCCCGGCCTCTCGGCCTGGGGCTCGGTCACTCAGGCACAGCTGGCTGCCGGCGGAGCTCACGGGCGCGTCACTGCAACCCCTGCCCCGGCTTCTGCTCCGCGGCTGCTGAGTGAGCCCTCATCTGGGACTCTCCTCAGCTCTTTCTGGGACAGTGGCGCGGCTGCCCCTCTGTTGGTCTTCCTTGGTCTCTTGTGTTCTGAGGGCTTCTGGATGTCTGGAGTTTTGATCTCCTCCATACCTGCTTCATGCCCTGGAGGACGGGGCTGTGGCTCCCCACACCCTCTAGCAGATCATTACATGAAGGAACCTTTTAAAAAAACAAGCGCGTCCATGCTCACAGGTGTACACACGGGTGATCACACACACAAACTACACCCTTTTTGGCTCCTACCTCAAAGCACACTGTGTGCTGTCGATCTTACGTGCTGCACAATAATGTTTAATATTTAGTATTTACTGTCATATTCCCATAGATCATTGTGATGTTGTTTATTCTATTACTCTTGTTTTCTTCTGCTTGTTTTCTTTTTTCTTTCTCAACAGGTGATCCAGGTGATCGATATATGCATTTTTTTTTCTTTTCTTTTTTTCTGCCCATTCTGTTGGTTTTTGTTTTTTGCCCTTCTCCCCCGTCCCTCTTCTCAGCTGTTTCTCTTTCCCTCTTTCTTTCTCCCCTTCTTTCCCCCAGTCAAGTCTGTCCTGTATTCAGCAAGTGAAAATAAAATAAACAATAAAAGGAGAATCAAATGGACCATTACGGCAAGGCTGGGATGGTCAATTTGGTAAAGTAAATCCGTTGGGCATCTTTCTTTGCCTTTAGACAATAATTCTGATGGCAAAAGAGCCAAACGGGACAGGCAAAAAGAAGAAGAAGAAAAAAAAAAAAGATGATAACATAATTTTTTCACCCCCCAAAAATTCATGTTCAAAGCAACATATCAGCCCGATATCACACAGAACTGTCACATGACATCAAACACAAGCTGTCAGCTCTGCAGAGTGGGCAATCATAATGAAGCAGTTCATTATAAGCTGCAGACTCAAGCTGCTCTTCATATATTTGTCCACCAGATGTCACCAAAGAGGACTGTGATGAAAGCTTCGAGTAATGAACCGTTTTTCATTACAAGCTTGGCCAACTGACTACAATCTTCAATAAACTAATATGGCTTGTCAATCCTCTCTTCAATCACTTGGTACCACCAGGAACCTTTAAATGGGCACTCAAGCTGCCTGGAGACTGATTTGTCGTGCACATCAGAGAAACCACAGGTAAGACAATCTTATCCAAAAGGTCAGTGTAACAGTATTGTTTTCCACCAGCTTAACCAAACTTCCCACACTAACTGAAATTTCTTTTCTCAGGCAAACATTAAACAGCAGCAGCTGGAAAACTGGAAAACCTAAAGCCAAATAATCAATAAAACATAACAAACTTTTGTATGAGTGAGTATTGATAAACTGAGCATAATTAAACCTCAGTGAAACCACATATAAGTTCTGGTAACTGGCACATATTTATGTTTAATATGTTGTTTTATATTTTGATCAGTTTCAGGTGTTTGTGCGACTGTGTTAACCATCAGTAAAACCACATATAAATCACACTTCTGTGTTTAACAATTACAACACTTGATGCTGTTTTTCTGATTCAGGATTATGTGTGTGATGAGTTGGCCACACAGTTCTTATCTTTCTGCTTCAGACACACACAAAACTGCCGAGGTTGAAGCTGGCTTCAGTCTCTTTCTACCCCAGGTCTCACCACATTTCCAAAATGTAAACTCTGAGTCTCATAAGAAATGTGGTTCAAAAAGATGTGCTGATCTATGAATGCATCCTTACTGAAAGCTAAAGATGTCCAGCAGACAAAAACAGCAGCTGAATGAACAGTTATCATGAGCGAGTGTACAAACACTATCACAGGAAATAACAGAAATAAACTGTAGTTTCCATTTATACCTGTAGTATTTTTTCAGCATCTTCCAATATGTCAAAATATGATTTCATTGTATCTTAAACAAATACAAACTTCTTTCTTTTCCCAGAATTTAGACAAATGAACAAAAAATAAATGATTATTTATTTAGGTATTAAAATAGGAAAAATCAGTTTAAATTAGAGTACCATTAAAACAAGAAATTAGCACAGAAATGCCAAAAGACAAAAACAGAACAATAAAGTGTCATTAAAAATGATTCAAAAACAGTTGTAGGAGCAGTTTTATGAACCATGTTCTGTTAATACAGGGAGTGCAGAATTATTAGGCAAATGAGTATTTTGTCCACATCATCCTCTTCATGCATGTTGTCTTACTCCAGGCTGTATAGGCTCGAAAGCCTACTACCAATTAAGCATATTAGGTGATGTGCATCTCTGTAATGAGAAGGGGTGTGGTCTAATGACATCAACACCCTATATCAGGTGTGCATAATTATTAGGCAACGTCCTTTCCTTTGGCAAAATGGGTCAAAAGAAGGACTTGACAGGCTCAGAAAAGTCAAAAATAGTGAGATATCTTGCAGAGGGATGCAGCAGTCTCAAAATTGCAAAGCTTCTGAAGCGTGATCATCGAACAATCAAGCGTTTCTTTCAAAATAGTCAACAGGGTCACAAGAAGCGTGTGGAAAAACCAAGGCGCAAAATAACTGCCCATGAACTGAGAAAAGTCAAGCGTGCAGCTGCCAAGATGCCACTTGCCACCAGTTTGGCCATATTTCAGAGCTGCAACATCACTGGAGTGCCCAAAAGCACAAGGTGTGCAATACTCAGAGACATGGCCAAGGTAAGAAAGGCTGAAAGACGACCACCACTGAACAAGACACACAAGCTGAAACGTCAAGACTGGGCCAAGAAATATCTCAAGACTGATTTTTCTAAGGTTTTATGGACTGATGAAATGAGAGTGAGTCTTGATGGGCCAGATGGATGGGCCCGTGGCTGGATTGGTAAAGGGCAGAGAGCTCCAGTCCGACTCAGATGCCAGCAAGGTGGAGGTGGAGTACTGGTTTGGGCTGGTATCATCAAAGATGAGCTTGTGGGGCCTTTTCGGGTTGAGGATGCACAACAGGTGTATCTAACAAAAATGTGGCCAGTGAGTGTACATGGTACTTTTTAAATGGACAAAATGAACTGCACTGGCAGCTGCCCAGTGCCACTATGAATTAGTTAAATAATCACTACCATGGATAGTTTGGTGCATGATGTAATTAAATAAATATTACAAAAAAGATTCTTATAGCCCTCACTTACCTTGATAATGTTTTCAATCTCTAAGTCCTGTTTGTCTTTTTCTGTCTTCTCCGTCTCATGGATAGTCAAGTCATCAGATTGGCTGCCCCTGCTGCTGCAGCTGCTGCGGGCGCTCCCGCTGCGTTCCCGCTGACTGTTTTCCCGCTGGATCCGTCTCTTCAGTTTGAGTTCATGGTGAAGGGAAGACTTTCCCTCACTCTGAAGACGGAGGGCAGTTTGAATGGCTGAATACCAGATGTAAAATCTTGGGTGTACTTTCCGAGTCAGACTGAATAGGATGGGTTATCTTAAAAAAATGAGGACTGGTGTAGCTTTACAGAGTAATTGAATGCATGTTTCAGAAAATATGTTAATCCCTTTTGGATAAAGTGGCTGACTGACCTCCACCTGCCGGAGCACCTCTCTGAGGGGTTCAGTAGCCGATGCCATCAGCTCAGTATGGAACGCACCACTGACTGGGAGAGTTTTGGTCCGCATGAACTTTAGGCGCCGAGAGTTTTCCTGGAGGAAATCCAGAGCCTGAGAAGTCAAAGAAGACAGCAGAAATGACAAGAGCAGCTCTAACAACTTTTTTGATGGTTGAGAGAAGACAGAAAGAGAACACAATAGATTCACGGTATATTAAAGCAGCAAGAATATATGAATGCATTACCTGCTGGTGCCCTGCAATAACCCTGCCATCTGGAAACAGGTAGTTGGCCACAGAGCACACAGGATTCTCCATCCCAGACTCTTGCAGTGCTCTTTTGCCTGCAGACAGGCATAATTATACTGATCCTGAGGTCTACCAATGACTGACAGCATCCCACTGGGAACCAGTTCTGAGGCCTTCTGCATAGTCTCCGCTCGCACCAGGCTGAGATGCAGGTGAAGAAAAAGGAGGCTGAACAACAGAAGAAGAGGATCAGGGAGCTGGAGCTGACACAGCAGCAGCTGGAAGTTGCCCTTAATATGGAGATCCAGGCTCGGCTGGAGGAGGAGAGGGCCAGACTGGAGCTTGAGCGGTAAAAATGGATTTCTAACTCTTATTATGGCCCTTTATTATTTTATTTGTGATGGAGATCTGATATATCCATGAGAAGTATTAACATTTTCAATTGCTTCTTCCCTTTTTCCCCTCCTTCAGGTTGCTGCAGGCTGAAGATGAAAAGAGGAAACATTTCCAGCTCCTCCAGGAGCAGCAACGTACAATGCAAAACCTCAGCCCCATACAGGAGCTGTCAGATGGCAGTCCCGATGAGGACACCCCCTCAGCCCTCAACTCTGCCTCTCAGGAGCTCCAGGATCTGCAGGCATCTCGCCAAAGAAGCCACCAGCGTCTGGAGGTGAACAAGTTTGTTTTGACTGGCTTTGTGAGCAGCATCTTATTTAGTGCTCTTCTAAAACAACACTGAGGATGCCTGCATGATTTTTGTTTCCAGGAGGTTCAGGAGAGGCTGAGGAATGCCAGTCAACATGTACGGCACTGGAACATCCAGCTGAACCGACTGATGACCCCCATTACTCCTGCAGGTGCCGTATTCACTTTGACTCTTTGCAGCACAGACTTCTGGAACAGAGTGTTAGTATAGTTAATAACAGTGTAGACCATATAATCTGTCAGATAATTGCATTAAAATGCTACAAAAGGCACCTACCCCCAAACATGTCAAGAGATTCCTTCAGTGACTTGAATGAAAGAATCTGACTCACCTCAAGTTAATTAAAATTAAAACTAAATCTTATTATGATTTAAACACGGAAATCTTAAAACGAAAAATAACCGCATGCACAGTTGTTACAGGCTGCAAACATGTTTTATACTGCTTTGAAGTCTGGGACAGCATCATAAGAGACATAACTGATCTCACCGTAGTCCCATGAAGACTCAAGTGAGTGTTTTCACGACTGCCATGTTGGTGTTTTGAAATCAGGCATGATGAATGAAGGGAAGAACTGTCTGTTAAGGTTCTCAGTCGTTCAGGTCATCGTAGTCTAAGGAGCTTGGAAAGAAAAGCATCTGGACTTCTTTAAGTTTCTTGAAGAGCGTTTCACCTCTCATTCAAGAAGCTTCTTCAGTTCTCTGAAGAAATTCTGAACTGAAGAAGCTTCTCAGATGAGAGGTGAAACATCTTCAAGAAACTTAAAGAAGTCCAGATGCTTTTCTTTCCAAGCTCCTTAGACTGTAGTTAAACTTCACACACTGGACTTGTCAGTCACACATCCTTCGCCAGTAGGCATTCCCAGAATGATCTTTCCCCTTCTGACGCTTAGAATGACCAAATATGTGCAAAATGGACAATTCAACATGCCACCATGTCAGTCTTTTATTAAATATGACATGAAACAAATGACTGAGCCATTAAATTTGTCACAAAGGTGTTCACCTAATTCCAGGCAAATGGAATAGACTTCTATGGGACCATAAGTCTTTTTGCACTTTGACATTTGTTTTACTTTTCAGATCTGTAACCTATAACTTTTATACTGTATGTGTTTTGATCATAGGAGTCTACGGGGACTTACTTACTTTTAGCACGTTTAGCAGTTGATGTTGGCTTCTTTTTCAGTACTGGAGCTTCCTGCTCATTGAAGACTTTTCTAAAAGGAAATGCTTAATCCAAAATGGCGTTTTAAGGGCTTGGATTAATGTCAATTTCAGCAAATATTCTTTCTTATGTTAAAAGAACATGGATCTCTGTCAGTGATAAAATCTGACTTTATAACTCAAATTTTAAGAGAGAGCTTCACTGCTAAGCTCTCATCTGTGTGGTGTCACGGTTCGCTTGAGGACTCACACGCAGGACTCAGAGGCACAGTCAGTATTTATTACAGTTCCACCAGGTGTATATACAAACAGTGCAGGGGATAGTGCTATATACAAAGCGGTGACAGGGAAAAGGCTCCGGGGAAATCCAGGTAGGGGAAAGACACTTGCTCCTCTTCTGACTCTCTCTCCAACACTCACACAAAAAGGAATCCGCTCGGGGAATGCAGAGTCGGGTCCAGGGGATCTATGTACAGAAGGAAACACACGTTAGAGGTTTTGCACAGGGAAGCAAAAGAGAACTTGCTCAGAGCACTGACGCGAGTCACACACAACGATCCAGCGATGAGAAGAAGCCACTCCCTGGCTTAAATGCTGGCTGCACTGATGAGGCCCAGGTGTTTCCTCTTCAGAGGGGCGTGGGCCGAGGGCGTGAACCCACCATGAGTTCCGCCCTGGCGGGTGAGAGAGCGAGAGAGAGCAAGAGAGCGAGAGCGAGAGAGAGAGCAAAAACAAAAACAAAAGCACTGCCTGCTGATCCCCTGGCCGTGACAGTGGGGTTCAGAACCCTCATTCAGATTAAGATTTTGTGACATTACATTGGCAAAAATAAAATTTACTTGAATAATGTGAGTATTGGAGTAAGTACTTGAGTAATTTTTGAATAACTTTAATTTTGTAATGTGCATATTTTATGAATGATGTTTCAATACTTTAATCTACTGAATAAGTAAGAATTAGACTTAATAATCTTTGTACACAATTTCCCTTTTTAAAGTAAAATCTTTTATTCTCCAAAATGCACATAATAAAAATGTTTTGGGGAATGTATATGCTTTTTAAAAACCAATTGCTTCTTACCTGATGCATGCTATAACTTTCAGCAAAACTGAACTAAAATTTGTTAACAAGCTTACCAAATAAGAAATGTTTTGTGAATTTTCTTTGCAGAGCGACTGGAAAGCCGGCTGTTATCAAAGCCCACATGCCCTAAAAAGGAGGGCGCGCTGGCCAGTAATGAGTTTATCACTAAGTTTAAGATAAGAGTTGATCAGAATAGAGGCGATGATGAAAGTCTGGAGCATCAGTTGGAGGCTGCCAACCTGTCTGATGAATCGTTCGAGGCCCAGACAGAAGTCAACGGACAATATGATCACAGACATTTTAAAAACGCGAGTTGAGAGTTAAGGGGGAAAAATATTGTAATAAGTATATATTTGAATTGCACACTAAGATATAAAGTGATGGCAGCGAGCACAGTGTTGCAGGATTTAATTAAAAACAGATCTGACTAAGACCAACTGAAATTTAGAGTTGTGTATAATAAAGTTTATTCATGATTAATAAAACAAATCTGTAATATTTTTCTTTGTCCATTTGAATCTCGCTACAGCTTAAATAAAAGAAAAGAATGTGTTTTGAATAAATTAAACTCTATTCTCTCTTTTTTCTTTCTTTCTTTTTTCTTGGTGGGTTTTCATTTGCAATCAAACGCAACATTATACATTATATAGTATAGTAAGAAATATCCTTTAACTTAATTTAGTATTTGTTTTTAATTTTTGTTTTTGTTTCCCCTTCAGTTTGTGCTTATAACATGTTCTAATCTGACATATTATGCAGTAAATTATTTTGCAATAACTTAACAGGCCATTGTGGGAGCCAACATTCACTTATCAAGGACATATTTGTATATTCTGTGGGCTGCTTTATGGTTGTGTCATTTAGAAACATAAGCCACAACAGACTTCCACCGGAGAGTACTTAAAAATGTATTTTATGTAAAGATATTTTAATTAACTACTATATTAAGAGCGAACCTATTGTTACATGGATTAATTGTACAAACTGTAGAGAAATAAGTTTAAGCGTGCAACTTTATTCATTTTTAACTGTATTAATGTTTTTATGTTGATACAGCCGCCTCATATCTGTTTCCTCAGTGTTTTTTAAACCATGTACTCCATCTATGAGTAAGAACATGAATAAATTCCTTTCCAAATTTGTAGTTCTTTTTTCCAGCTGTTTTAGTATATATGTAACATTTCTTTACACACAAATGCAGGTATTCTTTTGCACCAAGACGTTAAAGAAATCTAAGAAAAAATGAAAATACTACATTGCAACCTGTGTGTGGTGTGTAGATATTCTGTATCTATATAGATATATATGTGTATTCGTACCCTTTTTCATCATCTAGTTTCCTGTGCCAGATCTTCTACTGATCCACTGAGGCAGACATGTAAAAAACATGAACTAAAGCATATTTCTGTATATAAACAGGACTTAAATCTTTATCAACAGCTACTTTAGAGGAAATTCTTCAATAAACTGCAACCAAAGGCTCAACTCAGAGGACAAAATCCAACCTGTTATAAATAGTGTGACAGCAAACTTTCTCTTGTGTAAAGTTACAAATAGGAGTAATTATCCACAGGAGCTTTTATACATAATGAAGTTATAATTCGTCCTGTAGAAATTGTACATTTAAGCTATATAGTTCCCGCTGTGATAACTCTGCTATGATGTCTCTTATTAACTTTTATGCTTTTACAACCCACTATGAGCAAACACTCAGCAACAGTGGAGGAAAAACTCCCTTCTTGAAGGAAAAACCTCTGGTAGAACCAGGAATCTGTCTAAACTAGTTGGGGGTTAGAGCAACAGATGCAAGTCTTCAGATCATTTGCAGTGTGACTGTCTTGTGCACACTTTAACCTGATTCAGTTTTCTTATTTGTCAAAATGCACCATGGGTAAAACAAACAAAACAAAATAGTAATGAAGGAGAATCCTCAGCAAAGATGAATTAAACAAGTTTTATTTAAGTAAAACACATCTTTATTTTAAAGTCATCAAATAAGACAGTTTTGATGGAGCTCCTGACCCAGCCCAAGCTCTCTATGAAGACGAGGAAAAACTCCCCAGGGGGCCAGATCGATGGAAGAAACCTCGGAAAGCCCATCAAAGAGAGATCCCCTTTCCTGGGATGGCTGGGGGGTTACAGGAACTCCAAAAAGCTAATTTTTATTTATTATTTTTTAAGATTGACCCATTCTATCTATTCCTGTCCAACAGAAAAAAGAAAGAAGTTACTACAATGTATCATACTTATATGATAAGGTGTGAATTGTGTGTTTGTGTGTGTTATCTTAGCCAGGGGTGAAGCTGGAGCTCCTCCAGTGTTGGGCGCTTCTCCGGGACTATAGCTAACATGCGTCCAAGAAATTGCGGCATTCTTGAAAGAAAGAAAAGATGAAAAAGATGAAGATGATAGTTCTAGTGATCCAAGGCATCAGTGAATCTGGAAGTGTGAAGTTTTCTTACCTGTGGACAGACGCTTTTTGATGCTCAGTTTCTTTGTGAGGAACCTCGCGGTACTAAAGTATTGTGCATGAAGCGCTTCATACAACACCACTCCCATTTGCCACACCGTGGTGGGTCCACACCTGTAGCAGCTCCTAATGTACCACTCGGGAGGGATGTGAAGAGGAGTGCCTAACAAACAGACACAATTGCAATTTCTTCTAAAACAAAAGACACAAATTGTTCCATCTGTGAAAAGCAGGAGCAGAATATGTTACCATAGAAGATGCGATACAGAGATCGCTGTTTAACAAAGCAGCTCAGTCCAAAGTCAATGATGCGAACACGAGGCACTCTGAGCCGGTCTCAATCAGAATGTTTTGTCCCTTGATGTCCCGATGAAAGATGTGTTTATCCTCAAGTTCTTTACAGCATCAACTAGTTGCTTCAGAATGACCTGGAAAAAGATGAAAAAACACAATAATGAGTTCATGCTTTTCTGCCTTGATTGAATGCTGTACAGTCTAAGGTTCTTCCAGTCAACCTACCTTGGCCTTGTCCTCTGTTAAAGTTCTTCCATTTTCTGCTTTGTATTTTTGCAGGTCCACAGCAGGGACAGGTCTCTCCAGCACCAGGATCAGCTCTTTGCCAAGGTCGAACCACTCCAGCAAGGACACAGGTGCAGATATTCCCACTGACCCTTCTGCTTCACCTGCAAGTTTAACCATAATGGCCACTTCCACTGAGAGCTTCTTCCCGCTTTCATCCTGAAATATTACAACAAAGTGGATGATGAGGAACGCCGCATTCAATCCAGTAATGTAAAACTGATTCAAGTGTTGGACGCTTACCGCCACTTTGCAGTAGACTTTATTTTTGGGAATGTGTTTGATGCAACCTAGAAGACACAGAGCATTGGTGAGCATTTCCTCAGTATGACATAATGAAAGGTGGAAACACAGCAGACGTCTCAGTTTACGATATTATCCATTATCTGCGTTACTGCCTGTCTTACTACCATCATCTGAACACTTACTGGAAAACGATCTTCTATCCGGTAGCCAGCAAACACTGCTCCGCAGCCTCCTTCTCCGAGCTGGTGCTCCTCCATATCTGGCTTGGAATTCACCTGAACAGACAAAAACAATCTTGTTTTATTACAGCTGTGACACAAATTACTCTCCTCTGTAGCCTAAATGTTCCTTTTGCCTTCCCCTGAATATAAAACCCAAGCTGCTTGCTACTTACGTTTTGGTCTGCCACTGATTTTTTGTCCTGGTCCACATTCTTTTTTTTTCTTGGGTGACTCTCTGTTGTCTCCCGCGCTTTCTTTTGCCATTTTTTGCGCACACCTGTTTGTTATTCAAGTCTGGAGATGTGGAAAACACCAAAGCACATCAGCTCACTGGATGATAGACACAAACACTAAACACTAATATCTTAAACCTAGCAACCACACTTAATCTACCCCCTTATTCAACTAATTAGCCTACCTTTACCAGAGTCCAACAAGGAGGATGCTTGCTCTTGTC
>NW_020328307.1:0-28404 GCF_001858045.2 Oreochromis niloticus
GCGAGGTTCTCACAAAGAAACTGAGCATCAAAAAGCGTCTGTCCACAGGTAAGAAAACTTCACACTTCCAGATTCACTGATGCCTTGGATCACTAGAACTATCATCTTCATCTTTTTGATCTTTTCTTTCTTTCAAGAATGCCGGAATTTCTTGGACGCATGTTTAGCTATAGTCCGGAGAAGCGCCCAACACTGGAGGAGCTCCAGCTTCACCCCTGGCTAAGATAACACACAAAACACAATTCACACCTTATCATATAAGTATGATACATTGTAGTAACTTCCTTTCTTTTTTCTGTTGGACAGGAATAGATAGAATGGGTCAATCTTAAAAAATAAATAAATAAAAATTTAGCTTTTTTGGAGTTCCTGTAACCCCCCCAGCCATCCCAGGAAAGGGGATCTCTCTTTGAATGGGCTTTCCCGAGGTTTCTTCCCATCGATCTGGCCCCTGGGGAGTTTTTCCTCGTCTTCATAGAGAGCTTGGGCTGGGTCAGGAGCTCATCAAAACTGTCTTTATTTGATGACTTTAAAATAAAGATGTGTTTTACTTAAATAAACTTGTTTAATTCATCTTTGCTGAGGATTCTCCTTCATTACTATTTGTTTTGTTTTTTTGTTTTGTTTTTTACCATGGTGCATTTTGACAAATAAGAAAACTGAATCAGGTTAAAGTGTGCACAAAGACAGTCACACTGCAAATGATCTGAAGACTTGCATCTGTTGCTCTAACCCCCAACTAGTTTAGACAGATTTCCTGGTTCTACCAGAGGTTTTTCCTTCAAGAAGGGAGTTTTTCCTTCCCACTGTTGCTGAGTGTTTGCTCATAGTGGGTTGTAAAAGCATAAAAGTTAATAAGAGACATTCATAGCAGAGTTATCACAGCGGGAACTATATAGCTTAAATGTACAATTTCTACAGGACGAATTATAACTTCATTATGTATAAAAGCTCCTGTGGATAATTACTCCTATTTGTAACTTTACACAAGAGAAAGTTTGCTGTCACACTATTTATAACAGGTTGGATTTTGTCCTCTGAGTTGAGCCTTTGGTTGCAGTTTATTGAAGAATTTCCTCTAAAGTAGCTGTTGATAAAGATTTAAAGTCCTGTTTATATACAGAAATATGCTTTAGTTCATGTTTTTTTACATGTCTGCCTCAGTGGATCAGTAGAAGATCTGGACAGGAAACTAGATGATGAAAAAAGGGTACGAATACACATATATATCTATATAGATACAGATATATCTACACACACACACAGGTTGCAATGTAGTATTTTCATTTTTTCTTAGCATTTCTTTAACGTCTTGGTGCAAAAGAATACCTGCATTTGTGTGTAAAGAAATGTTACATATATACTAAAAACAGCTGGAAAAAAGAACTACAAATTTGGAAAGGAATTTATTCATGTTCTTACTCATAGATGGAGTACATGGTTTAAAAAACACTGAGGAAACAGATATGAGGCGGCTGTATCAACATAAAAACATTAATACAGTTAAAAATGAATAAAAAGTTGCACGCTTAACTTATTTCTCTACAGTTTGTACAATTAATCCATGTAACAATAGGTTCGCTCTTAATATAGTAGTTAATTAAAATATCTTTACATAAAAATACATTTTTAAGTACTCTCCGGTGGAAGTCTGTTGTGGCTTATGTTTCTAAATGACACAACCATAAAGCAGCCCACAGAATATACAAATATGTCCTTGATAAGTGAATGTTGGCTCCCACAATGGCCTGTTAAGTTATTGCAAAAATAATTTACTGCATAATATGTCAGATTAGAACATGTTATAAGCACAAACTGAAGGGAAACAATAAAACAAAAATTAAAAAACAAATACTAAATTAAGTTAAAGGATATTTCTTACTATACTATATAATTGTATAATGTTGCGTTTGATTGCAAATGAAAACCCACCAAGAAAAAAGAAAGAAAGAAAAAGAGAGAATAGAGTTTAATTTATTCAAAACACATTCTTTTCTTTTATTTAAGCTGTAGCGAGATTCAAATGGACAAAAGAGAAAGAAAATATTACAGATTTGTTTTATTAATCATGAATAACTTATTATACACAACCTAAATTTCAGTTGGTCTTAGTCAGATGTGTTTTTATTAAATCCTGCACACTGTGCTCGCTGCCATCACTTTATATCTTAGTGTGCAATTCAATATATACTATTACAATATTTTCCCCTTAACTCTCAACTCGCGTTTTTAAAATGTCTGTGATCATATTGTCGTTGACTTCTGTCTGGGCTCGAACAATTCATCAGACAGGTTGGCAGCCTCAACTGATGCTCCAGACTTCATCATCGCCTCTATTCTGATCAATCTTATCTTAACTTAGTGATAAACTCATTACTGGCCAGCGGCCCTCCTTTTAGGGCATGTGGGCTTTGATAACAGCCGGCTTTCCAGTCGCTCTGCAAAGAAAATCACAAACATTTCTTATTTGGTAAGCTTGTTAAAATTTTAGTTCAGTTTGCTGAAAGTTATAGCATGCATCAGGTAAGAAGCAATTGGTTTTAAAAAGCATATACATCCCAAAACATTTTATTATGTGCATTTGGAGAATAAAAGATTGTACACAATTTCCTTTTTAAAGTAAAAGATTATTAAGTGTAATTCTTACTTATTCAGTAGATTAAAGTATGAAACATCATTATTCATAAATATGCACATTACAAATTAAAGTTATTCAAAAATTACTAAGTACTTACTCAATACTCCATTATTCAAGTAAATTTAATTTTGCCAATGTAATGTCACATAAAATCTTAATCTGAATAAGGGTTCTGAACCCACTGTCACGGCCAGGGATCAGCAGCAGTGTTTATGTTTTGTTTTTGCTCTCTCTTCTCTCGCTCTCGCTCTCTCGCTCCGCTCTCTCTCTGCGCTCTCTCTCGCTCTCTCTCGCGCTCTCTCGCTCTCTCACCCGCAGGGCGGAACTCATGGTGGGTTCACGCCTCGCCCACGCCCCTCTGGAGAGGAACACCTGGGCCTCATCAGTGCAGCCAGCATTTAAGCCAGGGAGTGGCTTCTTCTCATCGCTGGATCGTTGTGTGTGACTCGCGTCAGTGCTCTGAGCAAGTTCTCTTTTGCTTCCCTGTGCAAACCTCTAACGTGTGTTTCCTTCTGTACATAGATCCCTGGACCGACTCTGCATTCCCGAGCGGATTCCCTTTTTGTGTGAGTGTTTGGAGAGAGAGTCAGAAGAGGAGCAAGTGTCTTTCCCCTACTGGATTTCCCCGGAGCCTTTTCCCTGTCACCGCTTTGTATATAGCACTATCCCTGCACTGTTTGTATATACACCTGGTGGAACTGTAATAAATACTGACTGTGCCTCTGAGTCCTGCGTGTGAGTCTCAAGCGAACCGTGACACCCACACAGATGAGAGCTTAGCAGTGAAGCTCTCTCTAAAATTTGAGTTATAAAGTCAGATTTTATCACTGACAGAGATCCATGTTCTTTTAACATAAGAAGAATATTTGCTGAAATTGACATTAATCCAAGCCCTTAAAACGCCATTTTGGATTAAGCATTTCCTTTTAGAAAAGTCTTCAATGAGCAGGAAGCTCCAGTACTGAAAAAGAAGCCAACATCAACTGCTAAACGTGCTAAAAGTAAGTAAGTCCCGTAGACTCCTATGATCAAAACACATACAGTATAAAGTTATAGGTTACAGATTGAAAAGTAAAACAAATGTCAAAGTGCAAAAAGACTTATGGTCCCATAGAAGTCTATTCCATTTGCCTGGAATTAGGTGAACACTTTGTGACAAATTTAATGGCTCAGTCATTTGTTTCATGTATATTTAATAAAAGACTGACATGGTGGCATGTTGAATTGTCCATTTTGCATATATTTGGTCATTCTAAGCGTCAGAAGGGAAAGATCATTCTGGGAATGCCTACTGGCGAAGGATGTGTGACTGACAAGTCCAGTGTGTGAAGTTTAACTACAGTCTAAGGAGCTTGGAAAGAAAGCATCTGGACTTCTTTAAGTTCTTGAAGATGTTTCACCTCTCATCTGAGAAGCTTCTTCAGTTCAGAATTTCTTCAGAGAACTGAAGAAGCTTCTTGAATGAGAGGTGAAACGCTCTTCAAGAACTTAAAGAAGTCCAGATGCTTTTCTTTCCAAGCTCCTTAGACTACGATGACCTGAACGACTGAGAACCTTAACAGACAGTTCTTCCCTTCTGTTCTGTTCCCTTCTGTTTCTGGAAGACACCTTCTTCAAGCAGTGGTACAGGAAGAAGTCTGCATCCTTCAAGAAAAACATGATTTTCATGCAGGACAATGCTCCATCACACGCGTCCAAGTACTCCACAGCGTGGCTGGCAAGAAAGGGTATAAAGAAGAAATCTAATGACATGGCCTCCTTGTTCACCTGATCTGAACCCATGAGAACCTGTGCTCCATCATCAATGTGAGATTTACAAGGGGGAAAACAGTACACTCTCTGAACAGTGTCTGGGAGGCTGTGGTTGCTGCTGCACGCAATGTTGATGGTGAACAGATCAAAACACTGACAGAATCCATGGATGGCAGGCTTTTGAGTGTCTTGCAAGAAAGGTGGCTATATTGGTCGCTGATTTGTTTTTGTTTTTGAATGTCAGAAATGTATATTTGTGAATGTGGAGATGTTATATTGGTTTCACTGGTAAAAATAAATAATTGAAATGGGTATATATTGTTTTTTGTTGAGTTGCCTAATAATTATGCACAGTAATAGTCACCTGCACCACAGATATCCCCTAAATAGCTAAAACTAAAACAAACTAAAAACTACTTCCAAAAACATTCAGCTTTGATATTAATGAGTTTTTTGGGTTCATTGAGAACATGGTTGTTGTTCAATAATAAATTATTCTCAAAATACAACTTGCCTAATAATTCTGCACTCCCTATATACTGACTAACCAGCAGCAACACTCTGACTCAGTGTTTCCATCTGTGTTTATTTCCATCTTACAGTCAGGCATAAACATCTCACAGCAGCTGGAAAAACCAGTGAGCACACTTTAGAGGAAAAAGTGAAAGTTTCTGTTCAACTGTAAATATTCTCTGTAATGTAAATTGTTCTGCTCTCTGACAAACCATCAGAGGTGCAGCACGTGTATCATTTGGTGTTTGAAGCAGAAACAAAAGCAAAGAGTTAAGGAAGACCATTTGAAGAAGAAGGAAATGAAAACAAGACGTCACTGAGCAACAACCTGACAGAACGAGAGCCAACAGTTTACTATCAGAACTGAGGCTGATATTAACAGGGAGCAGCAGGTAACAAGGTCATCAGCAGTGGAGGAAAGTATGGAAGTAATCTCAGCTTCATATTTGAAGATACTCGAGTATCTTAGCTGCAGGTCTGGAAAATGGTTTTATTTCTTTCCATTGAACATCTCACACAGCCCTCATCTGTGACCTTAGCAACCACTGGATATCTACCTGTACATAAAGGAGATCAGATCAGTTCCATCTAGACCAGCTGTAACAGGAAAATGCTGCTTACACTTTGATGCATCAGTTTCAGTTTGTCATATAAGACAATATATCAGATTGAGGCATTATTTTCCTGCAGTGAGTAAATCTACTTTGTACTTTACTCTTTTCTTTTAGGTAAAGGGTCTAAACAGTACTTGTACACTGTGGAAATCCCATAAGAACGTCTCCTGAACTCTGAAAATAACAAACAAAGACTAAAGGAGGTCATGGGTGCTGATGATGATGATGATGAAGAGGAGGAGTAGCATGCATTTAAAAAGTGACTGATGTCCTAGATACAACGAACAGTTTCTCTACAAACTTATGAAAATGACAGTCTTGCATTAGTTTGTATTCTTATGATTTCAAAAAACGAGGGAAAATCTCCTTGAAATCCAAATTCCTTTTGTTATTTCTTAGTCTGTGACGTATTTTATTGCCTTTATGATTGGTGCAAACAGTTTCCTGATTCATATGGAAATAGATTTTAGACACAGGAGGAACACGCAGTGATCAGCAGAGCAGCTTGGAGTCCAGTCTTCTTCACACTGAGGAGGGACTATATGCAGGAACAGTTGTCATAACTGTTACAACCACCAGATGGCGAAAGAGTCCACTGCAACTTTAAGCCATGAAGGATGTGTCTTGATGTTTGCTTGTGATAAATCTGCTTTATGTGAGTCTTTTTCAGAGAGTAACAGTAATACAATGTAAAGGAGCCAGTTTTTATTTCTTTATTTTTAGATGTACTCACTCAGGATCAGTTTGAAACCATTGGTTGAGACAGTATGTAGTTTAAATTTAAATATTCACCTGAAGCTCTGATCATTCACCTGAATGAAAAATATATGAACTCTTTAGAATACTGGCTTCTGTTTGTTTGTAAAAGAGCTTTTGAACTTCAGATAAGATCAAAGATAAGATAAGGCAACTGCTGCATCACAAACAAAGACCTTAGAATAAATAATCACTAATAATATTTAAAACAAAGTGAAGAAAGCTAAACCTGCAAAATTCAAGCACCCAGAAATTACCCTCTGTACTGTGATGTATTATATATGAAGATGTTTGGGAAGAGGTGCGGTTATTGTTCATAAGATTTGAAGTGATGTTTATTATATGTCTTTAATCAGTAAGTCTCGCTTTGCTAGAAATAAATAAATAATAAATTGTAACATGCAGCTGTATGTTAGAAGTCAAGGGACCTTAAGTCTTCTGTAAATTGACGGGGATCAAATGAAGGACACGAGTATCTGTTCTTACTCTAATAAATGCTGCTTTAATATCCAACAGACTATTTTCCTTCCTCATCAGCAGTAAACAGCTCGACTCCGTCTGTGCATTTGTGTCCTCCATACTTGTTCACAGACATCTCAGGCTTGATGCACGATGCAGTGTAGAAACCTGACAACCTCTGATCATGTTCAAATATTCAGGACATTTCTCAGGATCATGTATGACCCCTTTTTGAAATTTGGACTTTCATTATAATATTTGTGTTTCTGAGTCATTTTTGTGGAGACTTCTGTCCAACGTAGTGTCCAAATGAAGCCTGAAGCTTTTCTTCAGCCTCTTGTCAGATGGTCAGCAACAAAACTCTGTTCCAACCAATGTCTGATAAGAGATGAGACACAGCAGCTGAGCAAATGATCATTTCATGCTGAAGACATCCTCAGACAGAATTAAATACATACATAAACAGCCTGGTGCCATAACACAACTAATGACACTGCTGTATCACTGGCTTTACTGATTAAAGACCATATCTGAAGGAAAAATCTTTGAACACAACAAAAGTGACCTTTTAAACCTGCGACACTGATGCTGCATTCAAGGACCATTAAAACATCTGAAAGGACTTAAGAACATCAAGAAAATGTGACTTGTTTCTCTGTAATGAAGCTGTTTTAGTGAAGAATATTGAAAGGTCACAGAGCGACTGCTGAATCTTCTGCTCTAAACATGAACTCTGAACTTTGTGATGCTTCAGGAGGAAACTGCTTCAGTTATTCTCTCAGATTAGTTTCATATTTTCTGCATCAGATTTGAGTGAGATCCTGGAATGAAGACAGAAGAAAAGACTTTGTTCAAAGTTTGATTTATAGTCAACCTTCCAGTTTATTCACACAATAAACATCAACACAATATATGAATTCATTCATTAAATCACAGTTTTCCTCATTTGTTGATGATTTTGACAAAAACAAACACAACACACACACATGGTCTGCCATACTCATAAGAGAAATGTCGACATTTTCAATACAATATTCCAGAAACATTTAGAGGATAGAGAAGTTTACATTTCATGTGGAGAAATATTTTAGTAAATCAAAATGATGATGAGCAGTGATAGCTCCATAAACAGTCACAGGAAAGATCTCCTTTAAAACTCAGAAACATCAAGAGAACAACTAGAAGATGTGGAGGTACCACCATAATGTTTGACTGACCGCTGATCTCTGTGCAGAATGATGGAGAGAAATAAAATGAAAGTAAATACAGATTTAAACCCACAATATGAAAGACTTCAGTCTATTTCACTTTAATCAACTCAGCTGTGGCTCCATATTTATAGTAAAGCCAAAGTCCAGCATAGAGCGGCTGAGTGAATGTGGTCTGGACTCTGTGGAGGAGAGTCATGGTTTCAGAGACGCTGTAGAAGGACAAATACCTGCTCTGTGATCCAGGTACACTCCTACTCTGGAGGAACGAGGACCTGAGACATGAGTTTGGATGTTGTTGTACAAAATGTATAACTGTTGTTGTTACAATCTAACGCCCAAGATTTGTCATTAAGTCCAAATCTTCATTCATTCACACTCCTGCTCTGCTGATATTCTTGTATGCGACTGCTACATCAACTCCTCCCCTCTCCACTCCACCTCCCAGTAACAACGTCCAGTCAGACTCTCTCTACTCAGGACCTGAAACCATCCAGTGAATCTGTCTGGATGATCAGAATAAGACTGTTGTTCCGTTAATGTTACTTTTCTGTTCCCCTCTGATATAACAGCAGTTGTTTGCTGTGTTTGGATCCAGTGTGATTTCACATGAATATTTTAAGAATCCAGCTCTGGTCTTTGGCTCTGGTTGTGACAGTAAAACATCCACTTCAGTGACTGTCAGTGAGATGTTTGTCCGTTCCTCTCTCAGAATGTCCTGTAGTTTATCTCTGACCTCTGACACAGCTGCTGTCACATCCTCAAAGTAGCTCAGAGGACGGATATTGATGCTGGATGAGTCTGTAGACTCACTGAGTGCTGACAGTGAGGGGTAGTTGTGTAGAAACTGGATGTGATCCTCTGTGTGTGAGAGCTGCTTCAGCTCAGCATCTTTCCTCTTTACGATCTTTTTATGAAGACACAGAGGCAGAGTTATTATTCATCACTTAAAGATGATATTCGTTATATGTTCTTCACTCGTTGTCTAGTAAAGTCCAGAGATCGATCTCTCTCTCTCTCTCTCTCTCTCTCTCTCTAGCACAAGATTTAATTAGGCGCACTAATGTTATCAGGGCCCTGGCTCTTGCTCACATTAACTGTATGAAAGGCCTTTTGGACATCGCTGAGTTCGGTGATGAAGTGTGAGTATCTTTCAGTTACTGTTTCAGTTCAGAAGAACTAAACGAGCATAAAGCATATTCAAATCTCTGTCTGGCTTAAAAGGTCTACAATGATCTGACTGCTGCTCTGGGGATTTTGAAACCCTGATATGGTTTTCATACAAGTCCAGGCAGACCCAAAACGTTTTGCAGCAAATTTGCTTTCAAGAAGCTTTTTGTAGATCTGTTTTGCTTTCAAGAGCTCGATTTTCAAGTCTTTGGTGACTGCCTGAAGTCAGTAACAGCCCCTCTTTAAAAGCCTGTCTCTTTTTCCTTAAACAGGATTTGATGCATTTGGTGACCCATGGCTTATTGTTAGGGTACACTTTAGCACGCTTAAGGGGTATAATCATGTCTTTACAAAACTGCATATGAGCTAACATCCACCAAAGCATCAAGACTGAATAAAAACTTCCCAATCTGTAATTTAAAACATTCCTGCAAGGTAAACACAGATTCTTCTGACCACATGATTGATTGATGATAACATAATTTAAGGAGTTGGCCGTCCGACTGTGGTCTGGAGTGTGGGGCCTCCCTGCTGCTGCGGAGTCGGGGCGGTCTGCTTCTCCCACCGCAGGGAAAGGGTAACACCACCTGGGTCTGGGTGCAGTTCCCCCCTCCAGGGGCAAGGGTACCCAGACCCGGTTCGTAGAGTACGCTTGGGAGTGTGATCGTGTGTACAGCGTCTCTTTATGTTGTCTCCACGTTGGTTGAGTGTGGAGTAAGTGCATATGAGAGCATGAGGGTGGAATGGATGTTTGTATCTGTGTGTGCCTGTATGTCTGTGTCTATATGTCAGGTTGGGTATCAGACGCCACCTCTCTGGGGACATCTCAGGCCCTCCAAGGTTTGGAGGCCTATCTCCCCCACCACCACTTCCCCTGCCAGTGGCGGACTCCCTCAGACATCGGTGCGTTGGTGGTTCTTTGTGTCTGGGGATGGGCGTCCAGGTACACACCGGCTCACTCCTTGGCGGCCGCTTATCGGGGCCTGGAGCCTGGGGCTCGCTCGGGCCACTTCGGAGGTGGGGTGCCCCGGCCTCTCGGCCTGGGCTCGGTCACTCAGGCACAGCTGGCTGCCGGCGGAGCTCACGGGCGCGTCACTGCAACCCTGCCCCGGCTTCTGCTCCGCGGCTGCTGAGTGAGCCCTCATCTGGGACTCTCCTCAGCTCTTTCTGGGACAGTGGCGCGGCTGCCCCTCTGTTGGTCTTCCTTGGTCTCTTGTGTTCTGAGGGCTTCTGGATGTCTGGAGTTTTGATCTCCTCCATACTGCTTCATGCCTGGAGGACGGGGCTGTGGCTCCCCACACCCTCTAGCAGATCATTACATGAAGGAACCTTTTAAAAAACAAGCGCGTCCATGCTCACAGGTGTACACACGGGTGATCACACACACAAACTACACCCTTTTTGGCTCCTACCTCAAAGCACACTGTGTGCTGTCGATCTTACGTGCTGCACAATAATGTTTAATATTTAGTATTTACTGTCATATTCCATAGATCATTGTGATGTTGTTTATTCTATTACTCTTGTTTTCTTCTGCTTGTTTTCTTTTTTCTTTCTCAACAGGTGATCCAGGTGATCGATATATGCATTTTTTTCTTTCTTTTTTTTCTGCCCATTCTGTTGGTTTTTGTTTTTTGCCCTTCTCCCCCGTCCCTCTTCTCAGCTGTTTCTCTTTCCCTCTTTCTTTCTCCCCTTCTTTCCCCCAGTCAAGTCTGTCCTGTATTCAGCAAGTGAAAATAAATAAACAATAAAAGGAGAATCAAATGGACCATTACGGCAAGGCTGGGATGGTCAATTTGGTAAAGTAAATCCGTTGGGCATCTTTCTTTGCCTTTAGACATAATTCTGATGGCAAAAGAGCCAAACGGGACAGGCAAAAAGAAGAAGAAGAAAAAAAAAAAAGATGATAACATAATTTTTCACCCCCCAAAAATTCATGTTCAAAGCAACATATCAGCCCGATATCACACAGAACTGTCACATGACATCAAACACAAGCTGTCAGCTCTGCAGAGTGGGCAATCATAATGAAGCAGTTCATTATAAGCTGCAGACTCAAGCTGCTCTTCATATATTTGTCCACCAGATGTCACCAAAGAGGACTGTGATGAAAGCTTCGAGTAATGAACCGTTTTTCATTACAAGCTTGGCCAACTGACTACAATCTTCAATAAACTAATATGGCTTGTCAATCCTCTCTTCAATCACTTGGTACCACCAGGAACCTTTAAATGGCACTCAAGCTGCCTGGAGACTGATTTGTCGTGCACATCAGAGAAACCACAGGTAAGACAATCTTATCCAAAAGGTCAGTGTAACAGTATTGTTTTCCACCAGCTTAACCAAACTTCCCACACTAACTGAAATTTCTTTTCTCAGGCAAACATTAACAGCAGCAGCTGGAAAACTGGAAAACCTAAAGCAAATAATCAATAAACATAACAAACTTTTGTATGAGTGAGTATTGATAAACTGAGCATAATTAAACCTCAGTGAAACCACATATAAGTTCTGGTAACTGGCACATATTTATGTTTAATATGTTGTTTATATTTTGATCAGTTTCAGGTGTTTGTGCGACTGTGTTAACCATCAGTAAACACATATAAATCACACTTCTGTGTTTAACAATTACAACACTTGATGCTGTTTTTCTGATTCAGGATTATGTGTGTGATGAGTTGGCCACACAGTTCTTATCTTTCTGCTTCAGACACACACAAAACTGCCGAGGTTGAAGCTGGCTTCAGTCTTTCTACCCCAGGTCTCACCACATTTCCAAAATGTAAACTCTGAGTCTCATAAGAATGTGGTTCAAAAGATGTGCTGATCTATGAATGCATCCTTACTGAAAGCTAAAGATGTCCAGCAGACAAAACAGCAGCTGAATGAACAGTTATCATGAGCGAGTGTACAACACTATCACAGGAAATAACAGAAATAACTGTAGTTTCATTTATACCTGTAGTATTTTTCAGCATCTTCCAATATGTCAAAATATGATTTCATTGTATCTTAAACAAATACAAACTTCTTTCTTTCCCAGATTTAGACAATGAACAAAAAATAAATGATTATTTATTTAGGTATTAAAATAGGAAAATCAGTTTAAATTAGAGTACATTAAACAAGAAATTAGCACAGAAATGCCAAAGACAAAAACAGAACAATAAAGTGTCATTAAAAATGATTCAAAAACAGTTGTAGGAGCAGTTTTATGAACCATGTTCTGTTAATACAGGGAGTGCAGAATTATTAGGCAAATGAGTATTTTGTCCACATCATCCTCTTCATGCATGTTGTCTTACTCCAGGCTGTATAGGCTCGAAAGCCTACTACCAATTAAGCATATTAGGTGATGTGCATCTCTGTAATGAGAAGGGGTGTGGTCTAATGACATCAACACCCTATATCAGGTGTGCATAATATTAGGCAACGTCCTTTCCTTTGGCAAAATGGGTCAAAAGAAGGACTTGACAGGCTCAGAAAGTCAAAAATAGTGAGATATCTTGCAGAGGGATGCAGCAGTCTCAAAATTGCAAAGCTTCTGAAGCGTGATCATCGAACAATCAAGCGTTTCTTTCAAATAGTCAACAGGGTCACAAGAAGCGTGTGGAAAAACCAAGGCGCAAATAACTGCCCATGAACTGAGAAAAGTCAAGCGTGCAGCTGCCAAGATGCCACTTGCCACCAGTTTGGCCATATTTCAGAGCTGCAACATCACTGGAGTGCCCAAAAGCACAAGGTGTGCAATACTCAGAGACATGGCAAGGTAAGAAAGGCTGAAAGACGACCACCACTGAACAAGACACACAAGCTGAAACGTCAAGACTGGGCCAAGAAATATCTCAAGACTGATTTTTCTAAGGTTTTATGGACTGATGAAATGAGAGTGAGTCTTGATGGGCCAGATGGATGGGCCCGTGGCTGGATTGGTAAAGGGCAGAGAGCTCCAGTCCGACTCAGATGCCAGCAAGGTGGAGGTGGAGTACTGGTTTGGGCTGGTATCATCAAAGATGAGCTTGTGGGGCCTTTTCGGTTGAGGATGCACAACAGGTGTATCTAACAAAAATGTGGCCAGTGAGTGTACATGGTACTTTTTAAATGGACAAATGAACTGCACTGGCAGCTGCCCAGTGCCACTATGAATTAGTTAAATAATCACTACCATGGATAGTTTGGTGCATGATGTAATTAAATAAATATTACAAAAAAGATTCTTATAGCCCTCACTTACCTTGATAATGTTTTCAATCTCTAAGTCCTGTTTGTCTTTTTCTGTCTTCTCCGTCTCATGGATAGTCAAGTCATCAGATTGGCTGCCCCTGCTGCTGCAGCTGCTGCGGGCGCTCCCGCTGCGTTCCCGCTGACTGTTTTCCCGCTGGATCCGTCTCTTCAGTTTGAGTTCATGGTGAAGGGAAGACTTTCCTCACTCTGAAGACGGAGGGCAGTTTGAATGGCTGAATACCAGATGTAAATCTTGGGTGTACTTTCCGAGTCAGACTGAATAGGATGGGTTATCTTAAAAAAATGAGGACTGGTGTAGCTTTACAGAGTAATTGAATGCATGTTTCAGAAATATGTTAATCCCTTTTGGATAAAGTGGCTGACTGACCTCCACCTGCCGGAGCACCTCTCTGAGGGGTTCAGTAGCCGATGCCATCAGCTCAGTATGGAACGCACCACTGATGGGAGAGTTTTGGTCCGCATGAACTTTAGGCGCCGAGAGTTTTCCTGGAGGAAATCCAGAGCCTGAGAAGTCAAAGAAGACAGCAGAAATGACAAGAGCAGCTCTAACAACTTTTTTGATGGTTGAGAGAAGACAGAAAAGAGAACACAATAGATTCACGGTATATTAAAGCAGCAAGAATATATGAATGCATTACCTGCTGGTGCCCTGCAATAACCCTGCCATCTGGAAACAGGTAGTTGGCCACAGAGCACACAGGATTCTCCATCCCCAGACTCTTGCAGTGCTCTTTGCCTGCAGACAGGCATAATTATACTGATCCTGAGGTCTACCAATGACTGACAGCATCCCACTGGGAACCAGTTCTGAGGCCTTCTGCATAGTCTCCGCTCGCACCAGGCTGAGATGCAGGTGAAGAAAAAGGAGGCTGAACAACAGAAGAAGAGGATCAGGGAGCTGGAGCTGACACAGCAGCAGCTGGAAGTTGCCCTAATATGGAGATCCAGGCTCGGCTGGAGGAGGAGAGGGCCAGACTGGAGCTTGAGCGGTAAAAATGGATTTCTAACTCTTATTATGGCCCTTTATTATTTATTTGTGATGGAGATCTGATATATCCATGAGAAGTATTAACATTTTCAATTGCTTCTTCCCTTTTTCCCCTCCTTCAGGTTGCTGCAGGCTGAAGATGAAAAGAGGAAACATTTCCAGCTCCTCCAGGAGCAGCAACGTACAATGCAAAACCTCAGCCCCATACAGGAGCTGTCAGATGGCAGTCCCGTGAGGACACCCCCTCAGCCCTCAACTCTGCCTCTCAGGAGCTCCAGGATCTGCAGGCATCTCGCCAAAGAAGCCACCAGCGTCTGGAGGTGAACAAGTTTGTTTTGACTGGCTTTGTGAGCAGCATCTTATTTAGTGCTCTTCTAAAACAACACTGAGGATGCCTGCATGATTTTTGTTTCCAGGAGGTTCAGGAGAGGCTGAGGAATGCCAGTCAACATGTACGGCACTGGAACATCCAGCTGAACCGACTGATGACCCCATTACTCCTGCAGGTGCCGTATTCACTTTGACTCTTTGCAGCACAGACTTCTGGAACAGAGTGTTAGTATAGTTAATAACAGTGTAGACCATATAATCTGTCAGATAATTGCATTAAAATGCTACAAAAGGCACCTACCCCCAAACATGTCAAGAGATTCCTTCAGTGACTTGAATGAAAGAATCTGACTCACCTCAAGTTAATTAAAATTAAAACTAAATCTTATTATGATTTAAACACGGAAATCTTAAAACGAAAAATAACCGCATGCACAGTTGTTACAGGCTGCAAACATGTTTATACTGCTTGAAGTCTGGGACAGCATCATAAGAGACATAACTGATCTCACCGTAGTCCCATGAAGACTCAAGTGAGTGTTTTCACGACTGCCATGTTGGTGTTTTGAAATCAGGCATGATGAATGAAGGGAAGAACTGTCTGTTAAGGTTCTCAGTCGTTCAGGTCATCGTAGTCTAAGGAGCTTGGAAAGAAAAGCATCTGGACTTCTTTAAGTTTCTTGAAGAGCGTTTCACCTTCATTCAGAAGCTTCTTCAGTTCTCTGAAGAAATTCTGAACTGAAGAAGCTTCTCAGATGAGAGGTGAAACATCTTCAAGAAACTTAAAGAAGTCCAGATGCTTTTCTTTCCAAGCTCCTTAGACTGTAGTTAAACTTCACACACTGGACTTGTCAGTCACACATCCTTCGCCAGTAGGCATTCCCAGAATGATCTTTCCCCTTCTGACGCTTAGAATGACCAATATGTGCAAAATGGACAATTCAACATGCCACCATGTCAGTCTTTATTAAATATGACATGAAACAAATGACTGAGCCATTAAATTTGTCACAAAGGTGTTCACCTAATTCCAGGCAATGGAATAGACTTCTATGGGACCATAAGTCTTTTGCACTTTGACATTTGTTTTACTTTTCAGATCTGTAACCTATAACTTTTATACTGTATGTGTTTTGATCATAGGAGTCTACGGGGACTTACTTACTTTTAGCACGTTTAGCAGTTGATGTTGGCTTCTTTTTCAGTACTGGAGCTTCCTGCTCATTGAAGACTTTTCTAAAAGGAAATGCTTAATCCAAAATGGCGTTTTAAGGGCTTGGATTAATGTCAATTTCAGCAAATATTCTTTCTTATGTTAAAAGAACATGGATCTCTGTCAGTGATAAAATCTGACTTTATAACTCAAATTTTAAGAGAGAGCTTCACTGCTAAGCTCTCATCTGTGTGGGTGTCACGGTTCGCTTGAGGACTCACACGCAGGACTCAGAGGCACAGTCAGTATTTATTACAGTTCCACCAGGTGTATATACAACAGTGCAGGGGATAGTGCTATATACAAAGCGGTGACAGGGAAAAGGCTCCGGGGAAATCCAGGTAGGGGAAAGACACTTGCTCCTCTTCTGACTCTCTCTCCAAACACTCACACAAAAAGGGAATCCGCTCGGGGAATGCAGAGTCGGGTCCAGGGGATCTATGTACAGAAGGAAACACACGTTAGAGTTTTGCACAGGGAAGCAAAGAGAACTTGCTCAGAGCACTGACGCGAGTCACACACAACGATCCAGCGATGAGAAGAAGCCACTCCCTGGCTTAAATGCTGGCTGCACTGATGAGGCCCAGGTGTTTCCTCTCAGAGGGGCGTGGGCCGAGGGCGTGAACCCACCATGAGTTCCGCCCTGCGGGTGAGAGAGCGAGAGGAGCAAGAGAGCGAGAGCGAGAGAGAGAGCAAAACAAAAACAAAAGCACTGCCTGCTGATCCCGGCCGTGACAGTGGGGTTCAGACCCTCATTCAATTAAGATTTTGTGACATTACATTGGCAAAAATAAAATTTATTGAATAATGTGAGTATTGGAGTAAGTACTTGAGTAATTTTTGAATAACTTTAATTTTGTAATGTGCATATTTTATGAATGATGTTTCAATACTTTAATCTACTGAATAAGTAAGAATTAGACTTAATAATCTTTGTACACAATTTCCCTTTTTAAAGTAAAATCTTTTATTCTCCAAATGCACATAATAAAAATGTTTTGGGAATGTATATGCTTTTTAAAAACCAATTGCTTCTTACCTGATGCATGCTATAACTTTCAGCAAAACTGAACTAAAATTTGTTAACAAGCTTACCAAATAAGAAATGTTTGTGAATTTTCTTTGCAGAGCGACTGGAAAGCCGCTGTTATCAAAGCCCACATGCCCTAAAAAGGAGGGCGCGCTGGCCAGTAATGAGTTATCACTAAGTTTAAGATAAGAGTTGATCAGAATAGAGGCGATGATGAAAGTCTGGAGCATCAGTTGGAGGCTGCCAACCTGTCTGATGAATCGTTCGAGGCCCAGACAGAAGTCAACGGACAAATATGATCACAGACATTTTAAAAACGCGAGTTGAGAGTTAAGGGGGAAAAATATTGTAATAAGTATATATTTGAATGCACACTAAGATATAAAGTGATGGCAGCGAGCACAGTGTTGCAGGATTTAATTAAAAACAGATCTGACTAAGACCACTGAAATTTAGAGTTGTGTATAATAAAGTTTATTCATGATTAATAAAACAAATCTGTAATATTTTTCTTTGTCCATTTGAATCTCGCTACAGCTTAAATAAAAGAAAAGAATGTGTTTTGAATAAATTAAACTCTATTCTCTCTTTTTTCTTTCTTTCTTTTTCTTGGTGGGTTTTCATTTGCAATCAAACGCAACATTATACAATTATATAGTATAGTAAGAAATATCCTTTAACTTAATTTAGTATTTGTTTTTTAATTTTTGTTTTTGTTTCCCCTTCAGTTTTGTGCTTATAACATGTTCTAATCTGACATATTATGCAGTAAATTATTTTTGCAATAACTTAACAGGCCATTGTGGGAGCCAACATTCACTTATCAAGGACATATTTGTATATTCTGTGGGCTGCTTATGGTTGTGTCATTTAGAACATAAGCCACAACAGACTTCCACCGGAGAGTACTTAAAAATGTATTTTTTATGTAAAGATATTTTAATTAACTACTATATTAAGAGCGAACCTATTGTTACATGGATTAATTGTACAACTGTAGAGAAATAAGTTTAAGCGTGCAACTTTATTCATTTTTAACTGTATTAATGTTTTTATGTTGATACAGCGCCTCATATCTGTTTCCTCAGTGTTTTTTAAACCATGTACTCCATCTATGAGTAAGAACATGAATAATTCCTTTCCAATTTGTAGTTCTTTTTCCAGCTGTTTTAGTATATATGTAACATTTCTTTACACACAAATGCAGGTATTCTTTTGCACCAAGACGTTAAAGAAATGCTAAGAAAAAATGAAAATACTACATTGCAACCTGTGTGTGTGTGTGTGTAGATATATCTGTATCTATATAGATATATATGTGTATTCGTACCCTTTTTTCATCATCTAGTTTCCTGTGCCAGATCTTCTACTGATCCACTGAGGCAGACATGTAAAAAAACATGAACTAAAGCATATTTCTGTATATAAACAGGACTTTAAATCTTTATCAACAGCTACTTTAGAGGAAATCTTCAATAAACTGCAACCAAAGGCTCAACTCAGAGGACAAAATCCAACCTGTTATAAATAGTGTGACAGCAAACTTTCTCTGTGTAAAGTTACAAATAGGAGTAATTATCCACAGGAGCTTTTATACATAATGAAGTTATAATTCGTCCTGTAGAAATTGTACATTTAAGCTATATAGTTCCCGCTGTGATAACTCTGCTATGAATGTCTCTTATAACTTTTATGCTTTACAACCACTATGAGCAAACACTCAGCAACAGTGGGAAGGAAAACTCCCTTCTTGAAGGAAAAAACCTCTGGTAGAACCAGGAAATCTGTCTAAACTAGTTGGGGTTAGAGCACAGATGCAAGTCTTCAGATCATTTGCAGTGTGACTGTCTTTGTGCACACTTTAACCTGATTCAGTTTCTTATTTGTCAAAATGCACCATGGTAAAAAAAAACAAACAAAATAGTAATGAAGGAGAATCCTCAGCAAAGATGAATTAAACAAGTTTTATTTAAGTAAAACACATCTTTATTTTAAAGTCATCAAATAAAGACAGTTTTGATGGAGCTCCTGACCCAGCCAAGCTCTCTATGAAGACGAGGAAAAACTCCCCAGGGGGCCAGATCGATGGGAAGAAACTCGGGAAGCCCATTCAAAGAGATCCCTTTCCTGGGATGGCTGGGGGGTTACAGGAACTCCAAAAAAGCTAAATTTTTATTTATTTATTTTTTAAGATTGACCCATTCTATCTATTCCTGTCCAACAGAAAAAAGAAAGAAAGTTACTACAATGTATCATACTTATATGATAAGGTGTGAATTGTGTGTTTGTGTGTGTTATCTTAGCCAGGGGTGAAGCTGGAGCTCCTCCAGTGTTGGGCGCTTCTCCGGGACTATAGCTAAACATGCGTCCAAGAAATTGCGGCATTCTTGAAAGAAAGAAAAAGATGAAAAAGATGAAGATGATAGTTCTAGTGATCCAAGGCATCAGTGAATCTGGAAGTGTGAAGTTTTCTTACCTGGGACAGACGCTTTTTGATGCTCAGTTTCTTTGTGAGGAACCTCGCGGTACTAAAGTATTGTGCATGAAGCGCTTCATACAACACCACTCCCATTTGCCACACCGTGGTGGGTCCACACCTGTAGCAGCTCCTAATGTACCACTCGGAGGGATGTGAAGAGGAGTGCCTAACAAACAGACACAATGCAATTTCTTCTAAAACAAAAGACACAAATTGTTCCATCTGTGAAAAGCAGGAGCAGAATATGTTACCATAGAAGATGCGATACAGAGATCGCTGTTTAACAAAGCAGCTCAGTCCAAAGTCAATGATGCGAACACGAGGCACATCTGAGCCGGTCTCAATCAGAATGTTTTGTCCCTTGATGTCCCGATGAAAGATGTGTTTATCCTCAAGTTCCTTTACAGCATCAACTAGTTGCTTCAGAATGACCTGGAAAAGATGAAAAACACAATAATGAGTTCATGCTTTTCTGCCTTGATTGAATGCTGTACAGTCTAAGGTTCTTCCAGTCAACCTACCTTGGCCTTGTCCTCTGTTAAAGTTCTTCCATTTCTGCTTTGTATTTTTGCAGGTCCACAGCAGGGACAGGTCTCTCCAGCACCAGGATCAGCTCTTTGCCAAGGTCGAACCACTCCAGCAAGGACACAGGTGCAGATATTCCCACTGACCCTTCTGCTTCACTTGCAAGTTTAACCATAATGGCCACTTCCACCGAGAGCTTTTCCCGCTTTCATCCTGAAATATTACAACAAAGTGGATGATGAGGAACGCCGCATTCAATCCAGTAATGTAAAACTGATTCAAGTGTTGGACGCTTACCGCCACTTTGCAGTAGACTTTATTTTTGGGAATGTGTTTGATGGCAACCTAGAAGACACAGAGCATTGGTGAGCATTTCCTCAGTATGACATAATGAAAGGTGGAAACACAGCAGACGTCTCAGTTTACGATATTATCCATTATCTGCGTTACTGCCTGTCTTACTACCATCATCTGAACACTACTGGAAAACGATCTTCTATCGGTAGCCAGCAAACACTGCTCCGCAGCCTCCTTCTCCGAGCTGGTGCTCCTCCGCATATCTGGCTTGGAATTCACCTGAACAGACAAAACAACAAATCTTGTTTTATTACAGCTGTGACACAATTACTCTCCTCTGTAGCCTAAATGTTCCTTTTGCCCTTCCCCTGAATATAAAACCCAAGCTGCTTGCTACTTACGTTTTTGGTCTGCCACTGATTTTTGTCCTGGTCCACATTCCTTTTTTTTTCTTGGGTGACTCTCTGTTGTCTCCCGCGCCTTTCTTTTGCCATTTTTTGCGCACACCTGTTTGTTATCAAGTCTGGAGATGTGGAAAACACCAAAAGCACATCAGCTCACTGGATGATAGACACAAACACTAAACACTAATATCTTAAACCTAGCAACCACACTTAATCTACCCCCTTATTCAACTAATTAGCCTACCTTTACCAGAGTCCAACAAGGAGGATGCTTGCTCCTGTCACCGCTCATATGGTGGAGAATTTAGCCTTCTTTGCTTTCTTTGTTGTGCCCTCTTCATCTTGCACAACCTTGCGCTTCACTCCTTGACCACATCTGAGCTGGTGGAAGGACCAGCCTGCTCACGACCCTCCTCCTTTTATTGGGGTCTTCTTTTCAGGACTGGCCTTCTTTTAGCAGTCCTGCTCTTACAATCTATAAACGACAACAACACAGTGGTGAAAAAGAGTCCCGACATCAGGACTGGAAGCAGTTTGGCAAAGAATTTGAAATTGCTTTTGCTTAAATTATCACAAGTTATTCTTGGGATAAAAAAACTGACCAGTGCGAATTGATACTAGGTTTACTAAGTCTTAGATCTTGATGACACTTGTTGGTCTGTTTTTACTGTTGAGTCCAAGAATAAACTTATTACATTATTTTACCAAAAGACCGGTAACCTTTCTTGATTAGACATTTGTATTAAAGCTATTTTCAATCAAACATATGATTCAATTGCTCTAAAATGATTCACACAGTGTCAACATTTCTAGGATTTGGATTTTACCAGGATTTGATTTTGTTATTTACTTACCTCGATCTCCTGAATCTTTCTTATCGGCTGGAGTGTAATTTTTCTTGTTTCCTTTTTCATTGTAATTTCGGAGAACTTTTAAACTCGAAAATGTAAACCGTAATGAGTTAATATTGAGTTAATATTCCTTCAAATGTGCGCCCTTCAAATGCTTGACTTTCTAACTGAATTCTGTAAGTGACTTTATAAGTAAACTCTGGAAACTACGGCAAACAACATAGAATCTTGCCTTTCAGTGACTTCACTGACTGCCAGTAGTTCAAAGTAGTTTACAGAAAAACACTCTGGCAGACAAAGCCATAATATTCATATAATTCAATCATTTCATATCAATTAAACAGTTTCTTTCATTATCTTTCATCGTTTGTATAAAGACCTCATGTATGGATGACAGTATGAAGATTGTGGTTGACCACACACTAATAAACACAGTTCAGCTACATTGTCATCTGATTTGAAGTATTATTATGTACATTTAACTGTAATGTACTGAGTCTGTGACCCAGTGTTTTGTGTTGTCATTATATTCATGATTATTCTTATGTATGTTTTGGTTCTCTTATTGTTTTCTTCTTGTTTATTTCTTAGGCTTTAGGTTTCTGTTACTTTGCCTTGCCCTGTGTCCCACGGTCAGTCTAGTCATTCTTCTTTCCATGTTCCCCAATTTCTCCCCAGTCAGTCATGTCTCTGTTCAACTCTGTGTCTTTGTAAAAGTCTCTTGTTTGCTGTTTTACTTTGATAGTCTTGTGTGCTATGTAGTGTTTCATGTCTGTGAAGGTCTCAGTCATCTAGGTCATCGTAGTCTAAGGAGTTTGGAAAGAAAGCGTCTGGACTTGAAGTTGCTTGAAGATGTTTCACCTTCTCGGATGAAAAGAACTTAAACTTTGCTTGAACGTCTTCAAGCAACTTAAAGAAGTCCAGACGTTTCTTTCTAAGCTCCTTAGACTATGTTAGTGTTTTCAGTTTTCCTTCCCCATGGTCTTGTTGTTTGTGATTTCTCGCAGCTGTGCTCTCATCCTGTGTCTTATTCCCTCATTTATCCCTCTGTGTATTAAGCCCATTGTTTTCCTCTGTTTGCTGGGTTGTCTGTGTATCATCCATGACAATTAAATAAATAGCAAATGCAACTACAATTTCAATGAGATCATTCCTGGCATTCTACTGCGGTGGCTGAAAGTAGACACCAAGCATTATCACTGTAACTGATGTAAATATTGGACTTGGAGGGGATTCATCTGATAGACTGATGCAAACTTACTGTGAGAAAATTTTGAATCTCCCAATTTTCTTTTTTCTGAAAGAAAGAAAGTTGGTACTGTACACATTGTATGCAAGATGTATTCAGTATGCGTTGTGTTGTGTAGAGAGGAGTTTATCTGAGCCAGGGGTAAAGCAGGAGTCCTCCAGCATTGGGCACTTCTCCAGACTTGTTAAACTTGTTTTCAAGACGTCTGAAATGAAAGAAGACAAAGATATCGAGATGATAATTCCAGTGATCCAAGCGATCACATTGATTTTCTGCAAAATTTCTTTTTGAGAGTCATTCGGCTGGGCAGGGATATAACACATCTGCAATGCAGCAACATTGCTCTCTGCCTGTGTGAGAGTGTTATCTCAATGGCGGAATAAGGATGTTGGAATTTGGCATCTCAGGCACCAACTCATCTCTTCCTTAACCGGCTCACTAGAGATTGTTCAGCCTCTCTCCATGCTTTAAGGAGTTGAGTGATAAATCTGACTGCCCCTCCCCTTCTGACCATATCTCTTCATAGTCAACACCAATGTTCTCACCGGTGACCATGAACGGTCCTTACCACTTGCAAGTAATTTCGAGCTAGAGAGGGAGTAAGACAAGCACTTTATGTCCCTGTTAAAATACAATTACATTTTGTCAAATATCACTAAGCAGTCCTTACCTTTAATACAGCCTGGTTTCTTTCTCTTTCTTTCTAATCTCTGAGTGAAGTAGCTCTCATTCTTTCTCTTCCTGTGAAATACTGCAAGTGGAGCTTTAGCTAGCAACACACTGTGACACAGTTAGTATTTGTTGAGTGATAGAAATGCTGCATTGAAATTACCTGCCACAACATTACTCCCTTTTATGTTCACTCCTTTTTTCTGAAGTACTGCAATTATGGGCACGCCGATGTTGTTCACAGACACCAAGAGTAAACGATCGGGAGACTCTTGTCGTCTTATCGTTCCCCTCGCACGTTTATTCTCCGAATCAGCGTTTTGCCTCACAACTAAAGCGAGCAGTTTACTTTGTGCACTAACATGGAGTCGAGTCAACCAGCCGCCACCTCTGGCCAAGTGCCACAGCCTACAGCCAGATCAACTTGTGACACACATCTGCAGCACGTTTGAATTCGTTCATGCACAACACATTTGTACCTTTCAATTGTGTTCTGTTTGTGCTCATGCAAATAACCTTTGAAAAGAATGAAATGATATCATATATTTATTACTGGCCTACATTGTTCAAAATTCCAATTATATACACAAAGTCATAGAAATCACCACTCCAATTGGTCATCATGATTTGATATTCTCTTTTTCCATAACAATGAAATATGCCTTGGACAATATGACACATCAATATTCATTAGTGTTGTCACATCACATCCTATAAGCAGGGTCTGCCTGTGTCTTTTCTCTGGAAATTAATATTTCCAGCCAATATAGGCAATCCATCAACATGGCTGGGGAGTTGGTAGTTATATACAGTCTGTATAAGTGTGGTTAATCCAATGAAGATTCGTAAGATGGCAGTTACTGTGAATTCACAGCAGTTACACAGTGATTAGTAATAAACAGAGCCAGTGAGAGTGAGGATTTAAGAAAGTCAGTGACTCAGGTGTGTCACTTGGTTTGTCATCTGTTTGTGAGACTGGAGGAGACGTAGAAATCTTTTGTTTTAAATCTTAGTTAGGAAGATTCCTGTTTGAAAACAAGCACTTTTTGTGAGAAATGCAAGAAGTACATCTGCAGAAAGCACACAGTTACATTCTGTCCATCATGTGGACAAAATTGAAAATGTTGAGCATTGAAAAACTGAGAACGTTGGGCAAGTTCAACAGAAATGTGTTGTAATAGGGCTGGGCTATATCATACCGTTCACGGTAATACGGTGTAATTTTGGGCAACGATAGGAAAATGAAATATCGCGATAGAATATGGGTAAAACGCGCATGCGCAGTGCCTTTGTTTACATATGCACATGGCAGCGATGCAGAATGAGAAGAGCGAAAGTGGATCGTTAAATGAAACGGATGAACCAGAACTGGTTTGTAAAAATGCTGCAACTTCAGTGGTGTGGAACTGGTTTAGCTTTCGTCCGTCAGATACACAACAAAGCACTGTTTTGGTAGCGCATGCTAGCGGGCGTCGTTATTACCGTGTGTTTGGAAAATACGGCACACTTAAAATCAATCCTTTGATTTTTCTGAAAATCGACAGTGCCCCTTATAATCCCGTGTGCCTTATGTATGAATTCTGGTTGTGTTTACTGACCTCGAAATGATTTTATGTGGAACACGACGCTCGAAAATCTGTCAGATGTTTCAGTAAGACTTTGCTAAGCTACGAAGCTGCACCGCTTGATGGATTGTCAGAGCATTACGGCTATCGTAGGCAGGAGCCTCGCGGAGTGATACGTACTGTGCTTCAACATAATATTACCGTATGTGTGTGTATAACCTCTTTTTAAGTTTTGTGGATATTATACATGGTTATGCTGAGGATGTGTCGGCCAATTTCCACTGGAAATGCCTTTTGGTTAAACTGTCAGCAAGGAATTTGCATTTGCACTGTTAAATTTTTATATAACTTTAATGCACATAAAAATAGCTGCTTGTTTAAGTGAAAATACATTGATGAGGTTTTTGCACTAATAAAGTTGTGGAGTTGTAAAGTATTTTGTCTAGTATCAATTATATCGTCAGTTATATCGTTATTACAAATTTTCAAATGTATATCATGATAAATATTTTTGGTCATATCGCCCTGCTCTAATCTGGACATCACGTTTTCAGTGGGAGAAACCTTTCATCACTTATCCAAGTGACATCTTCAGTCTCAGCTGACTGCAGGTTTCCCCGACCTTTTACATTTGCACATTGACTGAAACTAGCACCACTAGCGAACAATGGCTGTGCGGTCAGTTTCTTTATCATTAATATGGAAATTGTCTTGACAAATGATCTTCAACCACTGAACAAACACCATTAATCAATGGCATTGATGCTTTTATTATGCCTTTTGATATTTTCATGTTGTGGTGATAGTTATTCTTATATATCTGTATTTGAGTTTTATCTCTTATATTAAATCGTGTTGTCAGATGGATGTCGAATTCTTCTCTTTAAGCCAAAAACAACACTGTTTAAGCTGTTGTAACATGTTTGATCAAGATGAGGTAGAGGAAGGGCTGGCCCCTACATTTGGCTCAGTCACAGAGCTGCAGCCAGGAACGAGAAGTCCAGCTTATGAAATGAGTCTCATGTTGTGCATTTTACACATGTTGTTTTTCAGTTTGTGTTCATTGATTTTCAGTTCATTATCAGAGTGAATTTACTTCTTTTGGTTTGTTTTATATTTTCAATTTTTAATAGTTTCCATATTAGTTTTGTATATATCTTTCTGTTTATTTCATTAGTATAAATTATAATACGTTTGGGGGTTTTTTTTTAGATGTAAAAATCTATCAGTTGTTATTGACCTACAGACTTTCTCATCTAGAGCTTTATATTTATAAACATCTAGATAAGCCAATGGTGCCTCATGTTATGTGGACAAAATCAGAGGCTGAATATAATCAAATAAAACATTACTCTGTGAAAAATACCTCCAAAGGACATTTTTCTCATTCTTTTTTTAGTTTACATGTTTTTTCTAGTTGCTTGTTTTCCATCCCTCTCATTTTCGGAGTATTTTGGAACTATTCCACTCACAAAGGAGCCAAAGCACCTGATATCAGACAGATCTTATGGATTCATTAAATACCATCAAATCTGCAGCAACTGTGCTGCTGATGCTATATGCTGGTATGAACCAATATCTGTGAGTCATGTTTCCAGCACCTTGATGGATCTACGCCATGAAGAACCTGGTACTAGCAAAGTGTACCTAATAAAGTGTAAAAAAGTGAAAGACATGGACAGCTTACTTTGTCAGCCAAAAGCAGAAGTTGCTAAAAGAGATGTGTGTGACAGAGTTAAGAAACAACTTGCTCTGTGACTGTAACACGGTAGTATTTCTCTGTCTACAATCGCTTAAAGCTCAACAAGACTGTAAGGATGGCAGACGAAGAAGTCAACTATGCCTCAGTCACGTTCAACACTAAGAAACTATCCGATCACAAGGTAACTTAAGCTTTTCAAATACACTGCAAGAAGAGAAGAACAGTGCAAATTTACACAATACCAATGTTTATACTGGTGTTTTCTGTAGTAATAGAGGCTAGGAAAACAAAACAACTTATGGAAATCAGGTCCAAGTTAGATGTTAAGCTAACTATCCCAAATGTTTTGCACCAGAATATTGAGATGATTCATTCAGATGCCCAACTATCAGAATACTGATAGCTTGGGCATCTGACTTGAGGCATCCTGGTTGTGATGGTGGCTGATGAGGGGAGGTCTATCTGCTTGGATCGCTTCCAAAACCACAACCCCGCCCCACTCCCTAAACATAGACTAAATGGGAGAAAATTTATAGCTAGATGTATTTAATTAAATAAATAAATAAAAAGTTGATAAATCGTTAAGAATGAGTGTGCCTTCTGTGAACTTACCAGTTGAATCCACTGAATTTTCAATATTATTTCATCCGTCCATCCATCTCTTCACACTACTTATGTAACGCAGACTAGTTGCATTTCCATGATGTTTAACTTCAGATACTTTACTACAGCTACACTGAGCAGAAAGCTGTTAAATACAATAATAAAAAAGAGCATTAGAAGGAATTTGACTGCAAATAAAGGTTCAATATTTCAATACACCACCTACCACTTCAAATACAATAACTGATGTGAGCTATGCTGGAGGGCTGTGGACTGGTTGGGAACTTTACAAATATATTTGTGAATGTCCAGGGCTGGTTGAAAAAATAAAAGATTAAACAGAAATAAATGTTGGAGCCAGAACTGAAGAATGATTTATTAATTATTATCAGTCAAAGGTTTGGACGCAGCTCTCTCATTTAATGGTTTTTCATCATTTTTACTACTTTATACATTGTGATACATGCTGAAGACATCAAATGTATGAAAGCATGTAGCATATGGAATTATGAAGCAAAGAAAAAATTGTAAATAAGTCTAAACATGTCATATATTTTTGATTCTCAAAGGAGCCACCCTTTGCTTTGTTGGCAGCACTGCAAACCTTTGGCCTTCTCTCAATGAGCTTCATGATCCCCTGCAATAGTTTTCTCTTCACAGGTGTGCTTGTAAGGGTTCATTTGTACTAAGAAATAAAAGTCAATCAGTCCTGAAAGTCCTTGTTCAAACTTTGAATGTGTCCCGAAGTGCACTTGCAAAAACCATCAAGCGTATGATGAACTGCCTCACATGAGGTCCTCCCAGGAAAGGAAGACCAAGAATCACCTCTCTTGACAAAAAACATCCAAAGTCACCAGCCTCGGAAATCACAAGTTAACAGCACCTCAGATAGAGCCCAGATAAATGCCACACAAAGTTCCAGTAGCACACACATCTCTACATCCACTGTTCAGAGGACACAATGTGAATCAGGCCTTTATGGTCAAATAGAAACACAAAGAATGGACATTAGACCAGTGGAAACCTGTGATTTGGTCTGGTGAGTCCAAATTGAGGTTGGATGGTGTAGGTTGCTTGTTGGCTACACTGTTGAGATTTATTCAAATTGAAGCCACACTGGACCAGCATGGCTATCACAGCA
>NW_020328308.1:0-32100 GCF_001858045.2 Oreochromis niloticus
GGGACTTCCTGTTGACAGACAGAAAAGAGCGGTTAGTGACTTCCTTCCAAACATTTTCTCCATGCACTTCATTCCCACGCATTCTCCTGACCATATGCAGATACCTGGGATGTGGGTGCCATCGTATTTGATATCCATCTCATGCAGACCGGCCTCTGTGGAGCGTACTGTCAGCAACTGTGCCATCGTTGTTGTCTGTGATGTCAAGCTTAGCAACTTTGCCTGATGCCATTCGGACCTCACCTAAAGCAAGGACAAAAAACAATGACACACAAACATCTTATGCTCAAACTATCTGTTATTAAGTAGACTTGTTACCTGTGACCTCTCCTTTCTGGATGGTGAATGGAATCACCAGGTCAAATGGTCTCAGACTTGCCACATCCAGCCAGATCATTCCCATTGGTCGGTCTGTTGCCTGAGAGACACGCAAGTGCACACGTCAGATCACAGGTTGTTAGAGATTGTGGCAACAGTTCTGGTTACAGCGAACAACATGTCACAGACTAAATGAACACAGGAAATTAATACAGACCTGTAACATCAGAAGGCGTGGCTTCTTAACATTATGCAGCTCGCTGAACTGTCCATGTGTTTCAGGCATCCCGTTTTTTGACATGGAGGAGAGAAATGAGAGAACGCACCCTCTCAGTGATGAAACACCTGCAATGAGAGACAGCAGACAATGATGCAGTCTGATGAAAGGAGACCATGTGTGCTATAGATGACAAAGGGACAACAGGGAGAAGCTGAACAAAAACTGAAGCTGAGAAGCGAGAGACGGAGGCTGAGGTTTTAGATACCCAGGGCTGTTGGGGCATTTGGCTCTGTTGCATGAGCTGGTCTGACGGAGCTCCTTCCAGTACTTGGAGGTGTGGCAGGGATGATGGAGGAATTGAGAGAGGGAAAAAGATAAGGCATTGGAGCGGATTAAAACGGCGTCAAAGTGATATAGCGAAACGGCTGCAGCCATCAGGACCAATCACAAAGCCTCTGTAGGGAATGGATCTGTGCAATTTATGCAATTCCCTTCTCACATATACATTGAAACAGAGAAGGTAGGACTGACTAACAACCACAAGAGCTTTCTGAGACTGATTATATACTGATTTTGAGTATAAACACTAGCAAAATGCAAGTTTTGCTGCAGCAGATGTCATTGACTGCTCAGGGCTCGCTCCCAGCAGCTGGACGGTGTCCTGGAGTAAAGAACTACATATCTAGCTGTTGTGACAGTATCAGGTCAGTTCATGTCTACATACTCACTGGCTAAGTTATGGTAGTGAAGGCTCACTGACTCTGTCTTCCACTACTCTCAGACACTGTGTCATATTTTCAGAGGAGCCCAACAAACCACAGATCACTGAGCTGTCCTAACAAATCTCCAGCAATGATGCAACACGTAGGAAGACTGAGTTATAAAGACATGGCAATATTTCAACAAGGTCTTGAATTATGAGGCCCGTATATCTAACACATTAAGGTATCACATCACCCGGTACAGCTCTTCACTCTCAGACTAGCTCTTTCTAAAAGTAGAATGGGAGGCAGAGCCTTCAGCTTTCAGGGCTCTGCTCTGAACCAGCTCCCAGTTTGGATTCAGGAGACAGACACCCTCTGTACTTTCAACATTACACTTACAACTTTCCTATTTGATAAAGCATATAGTCAGCCTTGGATCAGGTGACCCTGAACCCTCCCTTAGTTACACTGCAGTAAACCTCTTGTGTGGTTACTTATAGTTACCATTTATGTCTTTATAGTGAGGGTTAATAGTTACTTCCCACCATTTATTCGTCTTCTATCACTTATTCATCTTCGAGAATGGAGATGTGCATGGCCCGGGAGTCCCTCTGCAAATCTCAACTCTTTGTTACAAACAGTTTTATAAAGCAACCCCCCATTGTAAACCCCATATGGTGTGTCATTAACCTAAGACACTGCGTGTGTGTGTGTGCCTTCCTGCTGGTCATAAAGGGTCATCTCCTCTACACTCTGAATCTAATATAACCACCACTACAGTCTACAGCTGATATTCCACTGGCCTTAGACAGACCTATTACCTCGGTCTTCAGTGTCATCGTCCTCTATTCCAATGCCCTCTGCCAGTTCTTTCTGTTTGCGGTAATTCAGCAGGAACTGGCGAATGCTGAGGTCTTCCTGGTCACTGGAGCTTTGCCTGGAGCTGGCAGACGTACTGGTCCTGCTACAAGTGGAAGGAAACCACCTCGCTAAAGGAAAAACAAGACAACAATATGAGCATAGGTTTGGTTACAATAAAATAAGTCAGTTAATCAAAATCAGTGTGACACAGACGCTGATGTTTTTGAAAAGAGCCCATCAGTAACATTTAATTCATACATTTTTACTGTGCGGGCTTGTAAAACTTCTGTATGAATATTATTATGAATATTAATTCTACAACAGAAAACCACTCAGCAATTAAACATCGCGATGTATTAAATGTTTCCAAAGATACTGATAATTTGATAACGAGCAAATTATACATCCTGAAGTGTACTCCTTGATAGAAACTTTGAAAGGCACTGCAGAAAACATAAAGTTAAGCAACATAAAACATGTGGCAGAGCATGCAATGAGTCACATTTTCTTCCTTGTCCTCTTTGACTCCCAGTATACGTGAGACTCAAGCTGACATCACTGTTGAAATCTTACCCAGTGCCTTCATGAGCGCGTGCAGCGCGGAGCAGAAAAGAGCAGCTGTGCGCTCGTAGCTGAGATCCAGATCCTGAACCATGTCCCCGACCAGCAGGCTGCAGTCAGAGTGAGTCAACAGAACTGTCAACACCGGTGGAGCCTGGCCAACAAGACAGGATTATAATGAAATACAGTACAAGCTCAGGGCAGCACAGGCTTAAGCAGACCAAGGAGGAAATCGGGTAACCCTCCAGCAGTTATTTCTGTGTCCATTTTGGGTAAAAACAAAAAACACATCATAACTACCTGTAAATGCAGGCTGAGCCTCTGAAGGTTGAGTGATATGTCATTAAGCAGGTAGTCAGAGTTCTCATTGATCAGTTCCTTGAGGGAAGCGTATCCACAGACCTTATTGATGTTCCATATGGAGCTCAGCGCCGCCTGGCTGACCAGCAGCGTCTCCTCACCAGCTTTCTCCAGCACAGGATACAGCCAGGTCGTCAACAAGGGACGGAAATCGCGGCCCAGCGCCTGAGCACAGCAGGCCAAGGCCTCCGGTTGGATGCACAGCTGACAGATGTTGCTGTTGAGCTGGTGGATCGTGGACGCAGATCATTTTAGATGTTTCAGTAGCAGCCTGATGAAATTAGCTGTGTCGTTAACCCACTTCAGCCATCCAAACAGATGACCATCTAAGGTGAATTATGCAGATCACTAGCACAGTACACAGATTACCACTTCTGATTCCAGCCAGACTTGTTGTTACTTCATTCTAATCATGCAGTAACAACAAAGATTTATTCCTACTGGCTTTTTAAAATGTGCTTCTTCTATTCTAGAAAAACAAAAACATGTTATCACAGGGTTTGGTTTTTTTCAATGACATTTGTGTTGGCTGTGTCAGTTGCAGGCAAACATTTATCATTATTTTAAATCTATTTTTATGTTTTAGGATTTTGTAAACTGCCTTTTTTTTCTCAGTTTACAATGTAAACTGCCTTTTTTATGTTAGATATTAGGAAATACCTTAAAATTAGTGCATATTTAACTTGTTACACTGCCTTAATGTTGCCTGCATGGGATCTCCTCATCAGCATATGACTGTACCCTGGATGATGATATGTGAGGAGCTTGAACTTGACTATGTGCACGAGAAAATGCTAACTTCCTGGTTTGAGGCCGGATGTGGGGTTGCACATTTCCGGTAGCTTTACTTTGCCGTAAATCGCTACTGCGAAGATATACTCCAAAATCATGTCCAAAACTTGAAAATGGAAAGATTGCGTTAAGTTCCAAAGAGCAGAAGGTGGAACACTCACCAC
This sequence comes from Oreochromis niloticus, assembly GCF_001858045.2. Taxonomy (NCBI): domain Eukaryota; kingdom Metazoa; phylum Chordata; class Actinopteri; order Cichliformes; family Cichlidae; genus Oreochromis; species Oreochromis niloticus. Next base: position 3,981 of record NW_020328308.1, read on the forward strand.
TGTTGTGTCACAAAAAAATCTAATGATAGATTTTGACGTTTAACCACTTAAGCCCACGTCTCTGGTACCGGGGGGCAAAAAGGAGGAGATCACGTTTAATCGGTTATAACGCGGGTTGAGAAATATAAGTCCAGACATGTGTGGTATCCACAGAAACCTCATAATCTCAGCTAAAATGTCATATAAACCATTTCTACAACCACCAAACACACCGAAATAAGCTGCGATTAAACGAGCAGTTACGTAAATGCGCAGAAGTCCGCTAAACAAACAAAACCGAACCAGAAATTATTCAGACTTCATATAAGTAACCGGTTAAAGATAGGCTGGTTAGCTCCCAGAGCTATCACTGACTCCACACACCAAGTTTCACCACGATCAGACCAAAATTCACTAAATTAGCCGCAAAAGAAGACCACAAAAACACACAGCGGCGCAAATGCTCTAAAACAGAAATTGGTTTACCGTACCGATTATTTTCGCCGGTAGCCGGTAACCACGTGATTGACGTTTAAAGAGTTTAGATCGATTGGTTGTTTGCATCACTCAACGCAAGCAGAACTGCATCACTGCAGCATAAGACACATCGTCCACATTCAGAAGCACATCTCTGTATAGTGACTGGTCTTATTCTTTAAACAGGCAAATGTTCAGCATTCAAACTACAGGTGAACAACAGTCACAGATGTTTCCCGTTGTGTCCACACCTACACAGCATGTTAACAAACCGTGAAAAAAGCCACACAAAAAATGAACGATTGCTGGTGAGGGTTTCTATACATTAGTATGTATGAAGGGAATGTTGTGACTTACCTTCTAAATTAAAAAGTGCAGTACTGGATGTCCACGATGTCCACGCATCAAAAAAATAAAATTGGCTACTTGATTTCACCCATCGCTGGTTATTTTTAGAACATAACACCGCAATAAACGAGGGACAGCTGAGAAATATAACATTTGAATCCCTTTTCTCCTTTGCTCTGAGGCGTGGGGGCAAAATATCACAAGTCCGTGAACATCATTTACAGATATATTGGGTAAATGACCAAGACATCTATAGAAATGTAAATCGACGCTTAATTCATTCATTTGGTTAACTTCTTTTGGACATTAAACAGGGCGCGAATAGGACACCGGAAACAAAGCTCCACACAGGATTTTCCTCACCGGAACTAGCATATGCTATCGTGCACAACCTAGCTTAGCACACATGTCTTGTGGCAAGATATATGCACCTAAATGCTTTAAGTCATTGGCTGTTCTGCCAAATTGCCACCAAGCTGCAACTTTGTGAGCTGACTGTTTGGCGATTTTTGTGTTTTAGACAACAAAAAGAAAAGAAAAAGATCTACAGATTCAGGCTTTTCCTTACCTGTGGTAGTGGCGTAGAATGACGTCACTGACATTGGTTTAATATGAAAACAAACTTTGTCAAACCAAAACAAAACCAAAAAAAGAAGAAGTGAGTCAGCGTGTCATCTTTACCGAGCACCATACATGTTTTGCAGACAAAAAAACAAGTATTGCCGAACAAAAGATAAATGTCCTTTTTTTCCTACTTTCGCCGGCTGGTCGTTTGGCGTAAGACGTAAGAAGTGGCGCTTTGAATCTGAGCGCCCGAGTTCGAATCCCTCACGGACTCGCTGCCACGACCATTGCTTGGGGGGCGGGGAGAAGCCAAGTCGCTTCTCCCTTTTCCTGCTCTTGCCAACTCCTCCGCCTGCTCTCTTATTACCTTTTATTACCGCAAAATACCCATGCTTGTCAGCTCTTCATTCCTCAACTATTTGCTGCTTATTACTCCACCTTCCACAACTTGCAACTTTCTCTCTTCAGGCTACCAACTCTGCCTTCATTTTTTCACACTGTCTCCGACACTTTTACATCAAATTATTACCACCTAATAAGCACAGTGACAGAGGGACCCCAGGCTTTTTTTCGGTAAGTTACATGTGTTTGTGTCCGTAACTACCGTCCTTAGCTAGGTCCTCAAATCTAGGCAGCTAAGATGACAACTGGGCTCTTCGGGGAAACTTGTTTTGTAAAGTTGGTTTAGCTAATCCGTAGAGGCCAATGAATTGACCGTGACTAAAGAAATGATGAGAAAAGCACTGGGTTGCTGTTGTTGCTCTCCGGTCACTGATGCTAGCTAAGAGGATGTAATAAAGGCAAGGTAGCAGAGATGAAAAAGGAGTGGTTGTTGATAAATAAGTGGAGAAAAAGGTGGGCAGGGAAAAAAAGCAGGTGTGAGTGTGTGAAATGTGAGTATTTGAGTGTAAAAATGTGTGGTCTCCTGCGAAAGGCTGGGTGCCCGATGTGCACCTTGCGCTCTTTAAATACAAGGATATTCCACGTTTTGCTCGCCCATCATGTGGCCACATGTGGTGGGCTAGCAGGTTCATAACATAGAGGCTCAGGTTCGAGCCCTCGGCTCACCTGCCTCTCTATGTTTATCTGCTAGGGGAGGTCCAGGCAGGGGGTCTTGGAGTGAAAATTCCGAGGGATGAACCTTGTTCAGCCTGGACTTCCCCTGATTTTGATTTTTCTCTGTTTTTTCTTTTACCTGCCAGCAACAAACAGCCCAGCCTGATTTATGGGACCTCCTTCTTGTCATGGCTACCAAGGACCACTCTTCTTCTGCCAACAAGTCATTGCCTGACAAATAATTATTTCCTATGTTTCCCTATGGGGTTTTTTAATCTCCAATATCTTTACATATCTTGCTAGATAGACTTCCCTCAACAGGGTTTACAAACGCCTTATCCTCTTTGTCCACTTCAAATAACTTTAAACAACTATTCTTAGATTTCTTGCAACATCTGCTGTCCTCTTGCACAGATTACGCTTTTAAAAAACTAACAAACACTTTTTTTTAACGTCAACCCATTGTTGGAACTAGATAAATAAAGCATATATAAAAGTCACTACCAAAAACTCATTGCAGCTTCGACCTTGTTATAGGAATGTTGTTTGTGGCTCAAGATGACTTGATTTCATCCATGAAGGATACATTTGATATATGTTTTCACATATTATAGACCAACAAGTTATTATAGCAGTTTAAATACGAGCGATCGGAAGCATGTGCTGATCAGCTTCAGTTTCTTCTCTGAAGTTGCTCTATTTCTCTTCAGGTTTCTCTCAGACCAAGATTGAATGTGATGACAAGGGTGATGGATGGTGTGACATGTGCTGCTGGCCCACAGAACCAGGTGAGTATGCTGTCCATGTGCTCTGCAACAATGAGGACATCCAACACTCTCAGTTAAGATTAGTTTTCTGATTGTTGCCTCAAGACCTGAGATCATGGTGGTGGGCTTGTGATGGACACACTTTTCATGGCTGAAAGCTCTCCTGTAGAGGCTAAGCCCTCTCGATCAACAACACACCTGCCGCTAACTACGTGTGTCTACCTTAAATATCTTTACAAACTCAAAATGTGACCTCTAGCACCAAACGCTTGCTGCAGTTCTTGGTGTCAGAGGTGACACACAAGGTATCGGGTTTTAGGTGCAATTACTTTTTCATATAGGACCAAGTATGTTTGGATAGCTTTTACTTACTTTGTATTATGTGGGTTCTTATAAGACAAGGAAGCGTTCTTCTGGCTGTTATGCATCATATTAAATGGGAGAATGTGGATCGCTTCCCTTTCCCGTGACAGGGTCCCCTGGGAGTTGCGTGACCTACGGTGGAGATCACATTCCCAAGAGCCCTTTCAGTGGCAGCGTGGCAGCCATGCTGGACCTTAGCAAGGTCAAGGTGACAGGCCTGGGAGACAGTATGTACCTCTGTCATTGTTCTTGTACATCCACACCTTCTGACACCAAGCCTCAGGCTACATAAAGCCTAGTGATAACCTATGAAACCATCATTTGCTTTTAAATGTTTGTCTAAGCATGAATGTTTTTACGATGGCTTTCCCCCCACCTTGTACGGTTGCCAGTATATTGATGTTTTCATTTAATTTTTTAAAATGAATCTAAGCTTTTCGAGCAGATCAGAGGTGTCAGTGTATTTTCTTTGGTCTCTGTTCTGGCAGAGATAGCTGTTGGCAAAGACCAGCTCGTGCTGGTGTTTGTTTCTTCCTCCCCATTATCACCACAGCTTTATTCAAAGAAGGTGATCTGATCTTTTGGCTCGTCTGTCCAATAGTGTAGATTTCTGGTGAGTATCAGCTGCGCTGGGTATGTAAATCGGGCCATCCAGCTGCGGTACTGATCCGACGCCACTTGTGCCAAAAATCCGGACAAATGTCGTTTGATCATGGAGCAAATCTGAGCCAAATAGACTGATCATTTTTTCACATGGCGTCTCATCAGAGGAAACTTTTCCTTTTCCAAGTTCCTGTAGAACTGTCAGAAAAATCCTGGAAGCGCTGTCTGAATTCTGTTTCGAGACATGTAATCACAGACACATATTTCCCTTTTTTAGCAGAAAGGTTGGCCTGTGGATAAGCAGTTCTGATCTTGGACAGTGTGGGGAACTGCACAACGTTGAAGTTGTGCAGTTGTGTCTTAAAGAGATTGACCTTCACACAAAATGCTTTCATGTGCGCATAAAGTTGTGGTACAAGCTGCTCTTTCCCTTGTAGGCTCTTGTTCAGGGTGGTTAAATGATCAGCAAGATCAACTAAAAATGCAAGGTCTGCCAACCATAGAGGGTCATTCAGCTCATGAAGAGGTCGGTCCTTCTCTTTCAAAAATGGTCAATTTCTGACCTCAGGGAGTAAAGACGCTTCAGCGCGGCGCCGCGGCTTAGCCAGCGCGCCTCCGAGTGGTAGAGTAGATCCCCATATTCAGCATCCACTTCAGAAAGGAAAGCCTGAAATTCTCTGTGCTACAGTCCTCTTGCTCGAATTATGTTGACACTTTTTACAATAGTGTTCATTACATCTCCAAGATTGACTGTCTTGGCACAAAGGGCTTCTTGGTGAACAGTACAGTGCATTTTAACAGCCTCACCTCCAGCCTCTTTCACCTCAGCGCACATCATAGACGCCATTCCTTTGTGTGCACCTGCCATAGCTGGAGCCCCGTCTGTTGTATCTGCACACAGCTTGTCCCATTTAAGTCCCATTTTGTCAGTTGAGTCTGACACAGCTTCAAAAGTATCCATACCCGTTGTTGTGCCTTTTAGACTCTTAAGATCGAGCAGCTCCTCTGTAACTCCACGTCTTGCGATGAGTTGGGCCACCTCATAGCTGCTATTGGAGCCTTTTCCTGGACTTTTTGAGCACAAAAAATACTGTTGCTGACCCTGCAGGACAGCTACTATTTACTTTACTTTCTGCTCTCGCTCAGCACCAGTGTAGGATGCATAGACCTGATGTTTGGTTTCATAATGACGTCGTACATTATACTCTTTCATAACTGCCACAGTTTCAGTGCAGATAAAACAGACACTTCCCCTTGAATTCTTTGAAGAAATATTCACTCTCCCACCGTGTCTGAAATTTTCTGCACTCACTTTCTACCTTTCGCTTCTTTGGTTCTGCCATGTTTAGTAACTTGGGGTAAATTTCTTCTAGGATTGTCCTTTTTGGTGGAGCAACTGCCTTGATCAACAGTAGCTTCCCCTGGTGTTAAAACTAAGAAGTGCATTACACTCAAGCAAAAGTTGAAGTGCGGGCCATATTCTATTCTATTTATAACATTTCTTGCGGGCCAATTAAAAATGGGCCGCGGGCCGTAGTTTGGACACCCCTGCTATAGACATTAGCACACACTCCAACAGGTTTTCATCCTCTAGAGTCACTTGGATGACAATGAAAACACTACGTCCAGATAAACTCCGTGTATATAGTGTATTATCTTACAAAAAATACAAACAAATATAAAATAAGTATTTTATTTTCTAAATGTAATGCTTCCTTTTAGGAGGAAGGTGGAGGAGCAGCTCCAGCAGAGCAACACCAGAGGTGTGTGGAGAGGACTGAACACCATCACTGGACGGAGCACTGTGAGCGGAGGGGGTCCAGAGTCTGGAGACCAGGTTCTGGCTAACAGATTGAACCAGTTGTTTAACAGGTTTGATTCAGTAGCACTTCCCTCCCCCATCCACCAGAGCTCGTCACACCTCTCTGCAACCCCCCATAGCACCGGGGACATGAAATGCACCTCACCTGTCCCCCTTTTCCTTTTCCTTCAACCACTCTACTGGGTCTAAGTCGTCTCCACCTGCTACGGCGGCTGAGATCCTTTGGGGTGAAATAAACCTCATGAGGAATGATTTTGAGTTCAACGGGGAATTCTATTTACAGATTAAGGGTACGGCAATGGGGAAAAACTTTGCCCCAGCCTATGCCAACATCTTCATGGCAGAGTGGGAGACCTCTGCATTGGAGAAATGTGTTAAAAAGCCATTATATTATTATCGATTCTTGGATGATATCTGGGGGATTTGGCAACATCCTGAGCGAGACTTTGAGGTGTTTTTGAGGACTCTTAATGACCAAAATGCTTCCATCAAACTGAAATCCACCATTAATAAATCCTCAATTGATTTTTAGACACAACTACATTTAAGGGCCCAAATTTCCCAAATGACCACAAATTAGATGTTAAAGTCTTTTTCAAACCTACAGATACACATGCCTTACTGTTCAGAACAAGTTTTCACCCAAAACACACATTTGCAGGGATAATTAAATCCCAATTACTGAGATTTCACAGGATCTGCACTCAACAGAGTGATTTGGGGGAAGCTGTCAAGATTTTATTCTCAGCTCTCTCCACTAGGGGGTACTGTTGGTCCTTTTTAAGAAAATGTTTCAATTCATTCTTGCAGACCAAGCCAATTGATGTTTCTCCCCTCATCCCAGTGGTGATCACATATTCTCCCTCCACCTGCAAATTGGTCAGAGTTATCAAGAGCAACTTTCAAAGGTTCACTCAGGACACACATATGCTTCAGGATCACAAGGCAATTGCAGCCTTCGGGAGGAACAAAAACCTGGGTGATCTCCTTGTAAAGGCTAAAATCTCACCTCTCTCTGAGCCTAAGCGCAGAGATCAGGGCAATTTTTCCAGCACCACAAGTGGGTGGGCAGTTATTCCAATGGTAATGTTTTTCTATCACTGTGCAAAGGGACTCCAAGATCTAAAAACTGTGTATATTTGATCACTTGTAGGAACTGTGGAATCCAATATGTGGGAGAAACAGGAAATACACTTTTGGTTAGATTCACAGTTTTTGCCTTGTTGGGAGCTTTTAAGGACCAGCCTTGAATTTTACACATTTGATAAGTGAAGACTGGATGCTTAGTGACGAGAGCTGGGATAATCTGGACAGAATCTGCAGCCTGCATCTCCAAATCAGAAATGGCTTTAGATCTGACGCTAGCAGACAGGCATGCATGTCTCAGGGTGATTACACACTAACACATTGTGATTAATCACACACATTTGTATACATTTTATTCACAAGATTTAAAAAAAAAAAAAAAAAAAAAAAAACACTATACAAAATGTGTTTTTGTGACAGGCCGCTAGTAACAAAATGCTTAAAGATTTAAAATTGGTTCTTTCCCAAGTTTTCTGTTATGTGCACACACATTCCTTGACTTAGGTGCTTTTTAATTCTCCAACAATGGTCAGTGCCAAGTGTTTACACAAACAAAAAACAAACAAACAAAAAACATTACTCAGAAAATGGTCAGGTACAAGAACTGGACTAAAAAGGAGTGGAAAAACCAGATAATGTCCAAAGAAATACTTCAGCGTGTGGCTCACGACTTTTGCACAGTACTGTAAATGTTATTAATAATGAAAGATGTCAAAATGTAGCTTTCTCATTTTTAAAAAATTCCCATACACATTATTCTTTTCTTCTAGTGAAGGTGCCTCCTCCTTCTGACCTTAGGGTAACTAATTTCTCAGACAGTGACATCACGGTGCGCTGGGAAGCTGCAGATGATGATGATGTTTCTTACCTCACTAAGTGGAGGCGACCTGAGACAGGTGGGGAAGAACTATTGGATTGTTGGAGTACATATTATGAAGTAAAAAATACAATGTCTCAATAAACTGTTGTCCTGTGTCTTAAGGAGCATCAGATATCACTGTCTGCACTCTATGGAGATGGAGCTCAGAGTGAAGCTGTGGCCGTATGCTACAGCACCTGTGAGTCACACATTTTCTGATCCTGAACATTTCTCAAACTCAGGAGGGGAGAGCCTGAAACCATTTACCTAAGTCACATTAGCAGCAGTCATATTCTGTCATATTGTGTCTCTATGTACAATATAGCATTACTAATACAATAACCTGTACGTCAATGAACTTCATTGTGTAATTGATGGCAGTTCTCAAAGTACTAGTCACTTAAAGGTTAAATTTCACATCTAAATTCTCATCTTTGAGTAACTAGAACTCTGAGCTATGAAATAAATGTAGTGAGGTTAAAGTATCAAATCAAAGTATCAAATTCTCTGTTATACTTTACATTTATTTTCTAAAAAAAACACTTTGCTCTGCTGCCAAAATAATTTCCTCCTATAAAGGAAGAAAGTGAGTGTTAAGTGTCGTTAGCTGTGGTACTTTATCTCTTCTATGATGTTGCTGCAGGCTCTGGTGGAGGCCCAACCAGCCTCACGCTTTCTGATGAGACTGCCGTCAGCATGGTGATCAGTTGGGTACCTCCCAATGCTCATGTCCTCCAGTATCACGTGTCCTACACAGCATTGACTGGAGCTGATAGCCAGGATCACACTGTGAGTGGGTCGTAGTCATCACATCTTCACCTCTTCTGGGCTTCAGCCGGCTGTCATGTGTCAGAATTCCAGAAATTCCACAAGTCCCAAAACTTTAAATGAGTTCTGACTGTGTTGGGATGATAGTGTTGTTTGTTGTCTGCAGGTGCTGGTCCCTGGTGGAGAGAAGCAGGTGATGCTCTACAGTCATTTTTAGCCTCAAACAGCAGGTGGGTTAAATAAGTTTCCCTGTAATATCGGTTGTTTGGAATATTTCTTTGACATGAGCATATGTTTGCGCTCTTTACTCTCACACACACAGTTTTATGGAGCTTTACCTTGACCAGACTCTGAGCAGTCAACAGTGAAGTATGTTGGCTGGAAGGCTTGGAGGCCCGTATTTGCCACTCCAGGGTCAGAGACCTTCACCTTGTTTGGATGACAGCCTGCTCCGATATTCATCTGTGGGCACAAACACCAAAACTCAAGAGACTTTTCAGTGAGAAGAAAAGGCAAACCCTGCATGCAAGAGTGAAAGTGAGTGCATACTCACCCTGAATGGACTCTCAGTCTCCCCAGGAGACCATCACAGTCTGCTTCACAGGCTTACGTGGGGTGTAGGTGCAGGTGTATGTGCTGTTGCCATTATCCTTAACCTGGACATCCACAGAATTGACTTCACCATCCTGTGCAGAAGACAAGGGATTAGTTCAATCAGATTTAACACACCGTAGTTTTCGGACCATAAGGCGCACTGTTGATGAACAGGTCTGGTTTTATACATGAGGCGTACTGGATTATAAAACGCATTAAGCGAAACAAAACAGTCAGATAAGTCAAACTTTACTCGACTCTTTCTTCTAGCTTCCTCTACTTCCGTACCATTGATTCATTAATGTTGAAATCTCTCGCAGCTGCTCTATTCTCATGTTCTACTGCGTGACTGACAGCCTTGAGTTTGAAATCCGCTTCGTAAGCATGTCTCTTAACAGGTGCCATTTTGGGGTCCTTATCCACACACAATACAGTAATATTATGTTGAAGCGCAGCGCGTATCACTCCGCGAGGCTGCTGACTACGTAACCATGATGCTCCGACAATCCATCAAGCGGTGCGACTTCGTAGCTTACCAAAGTCGTACTAAAACATTTTTTGACAGATTTTTGAGCGCCGTGTATTACATAAAATCGGTTCAAGGTCAGTAAGCACAACCAGAATTCATACATAAGGCGCACAATTAAAGGATTTTAAGTGCGACTCATACTCTGAAAAATACGGTAAATGCAATATATTTAACATATTTGTGGTCATATACAAAGCCAGATATACCTGGGCTATAATTTTCAGAGGAGCTTTTCCTCCTTGCTTGGCATCAACTGTGAATTCAGTGGGTTTTCCAACAGCCAGACCACTGCTCTGAAGGCCTGGACCGTACGCCTTAACCTAGAGAAAACAATTTTAAACAAACAATTAAAAAAGGAACAAGTCAAAGATCTACTACAGCCAAAGAAGATCATTTACAGACTTAGCGCTGTGAAAAAATATTTGCCTCCTTTCTGATTTCGTATCTTATTCCATATTTGTCACACTTACACGTTTCAGATCAATACATTTATAATATTAGACAAGAATGTGTAATATTAAACGGCAGTTTTCAAGGGGAAAAAGCTATCCAAACATACTTGGTCCTATATGAAAAAGTAATTGCACCTAAAACCCGATACCTTGTGTGTCACCTCTGACACCAAGAACTGCAGCAAGCGTTTGGTGCTAGAGGTCACATTTTGAGTTTGTAAAGATATTTAAGGTAGACACACGTAGTTAGCGGCAGGTGTGTTGTTGATCGAGAGGGCTTAGCCTCTACAGGAGAGCTTTCAGCCATGAAAAGTGTGTCCATCACAAGCCCACCACCATGATCTCAGGTCTTGAGGCAACAATCATGAAAACTAATCTTAACTGAGAGTGTTGGATGTCCTCATTGTTGCAGAGCACATGGACAGCATACTCACCTGGTTCTGTGGGCCAGCAGCACATGTCACACCATCCATCACCCTTGTCATCACATTCAATCTTGGTCTGAGAGAAACCTGAAGAGAAATAGAGCAACTTCAGAGAAGAAACTGAAGCTGATCAGCACATGCTTCCGATCGCTCGTATTTAAACTGCTATAATAACTTGTTGGTCTATAATATGTGAAAACATATATCAAATGTATCCTTCATGGATGAAATCAAGTCATCTTGAGCCACAAACAACATTCCTATAACAAGGTCGAAGCTGCAATGAGTTTTTGGTAGTGACTTTTATATATGCTTTATTTATCTAGTTCCAAAAATGGGTTGACGTTAAAAAAAAGTGTTTGTTAGTTTTTTAAAAAGCGTAATCTGTGCAAGAGGACAGCAGATGTTGCAAGAAATCTAAGAATAGTTGTTTAAAGTTATTTGAAGTGGACAAAGAGGATAAGGCGTTTGTAAACCCTGTTGAGGGAAGTCTATCTAGCAAGATATGTAAAGATATTGGAGATTAAAAAACCCCATAGGGAAACATAGGAAATAATTATTTGTCAGGCAATGACTTGTTGGCAGAAGAAGAGTGGTCCTTGGTAGCCATGACAAGAAGGAGGTCCCATAAATCAGGCTGGGCTGTTTGTTGCTGGCAGGTAAAAGAAAAAACAGAGAAAAATCAAAATCAGGGGAAGTCCAGGCTGAACAAGGTTCATCCCTCGGAATTTTCACTCCAAGATCCCCTGCCTGGACCTCCCCCTAGCAGATGAACATAGAGAGACAGGTGAGCCGAGGGCTCGAACCTGAGCCTCTATGTTATGAACCTGCTAGCCCACCACATGCACATAGGCAGCAAACGTGGAATATCCTTGTATTTAAAGAGCGCAAGGTGCACATCGGGCACCCAGCCTTTCGCAGGAGACCACACATTTTTACACTCAAATACTCACATTTCACACACTCACACCTGCTTTTTTTCCCTGCCCACCTTTTTCTCCACTTATTTATCAACAACCACTCCTTTTTCATCTCTGCTACCTTGCCTTTATTACATCCTCTTAGCTAGCATCAGTGACCGGAGAGCAACAACAGCAACCCAGTGCTTTTCTCATCATTTCTTTAGTCACGGTCAATTCATTGGCCTCTACGGATTAGCTAAACCAACTTTACAAAACAAGTTTCCCCGAAGAGCCCAGTTGTCATCTTAGCTGCCTAGATTTGAGGACCTAGCTAAGGACGGTAGTTACGGACACAAACACATGTAACTTACCGAAAAAAAGCCTGGGGTCCCTCTGTCACTGTGCTTATTAGGTGGTAATAATTTGATGTAAAAGTGTCGGAGACAGTGTGAAAAAATGAAGGCAGAGTTGGTAGCCTGAAGAGAGAAAGTTGCGGAAGGTGGAGTAATAAGCAGCAAATAGTTGAGGAATGAAGAGCTGACAAGCATGGGTATTTTGCGGTAATAAAAGGTAATAAAAGAGCAGGCGGAGGAGTTGGCAAGAGCAGGAAAAGGGAGAAGCGACTTGGCTTCTCCCCGCCCCCCAAGCAATGGTCGTGGCAGCGAGTCCGTGAGGGATTCGAACTCGGGCGCTCAGATTCAAAGCGCCACTTCTTACGTCTTACGCCAAACGACCAGCCGGCGAAAGTAGGAAAAAAAAGGACATTTATCTTTTGTTCGGCAATACTTGTTTTTTTGTCTGCAAAACATGTATGGTGCTCGGTAAAGATGACACGCCGACTCACTTCTTCTGTTTTTGGGTTTTTTTTGGTTTGACAAAGTTTGTTTTCATATTAAACCAATGTCAGTGACGTCATTCTATGCCACTACCACAGGTAAGGAAAAGCCTGAATCCCTAGATCTTTTTCTTTTCTTTTTGTTGTCTAAAACACAAAAATCGCCAAACAGTCAGCTCACAAAGTTGCAGCTTGGTGGCAATTTGGCAGAACAGCCAATGACTTAAAGCATTTAGGTGCATATATCTTGCCACAAGACATGTGTGCTAAGCTAGCTAAATTAGTTTCTGTTAGCGAATCAAGTTCAAGCTCCTCACATATCATCATCCAGGGTACAGTCATATGCTGATGAGGAAATCCCATGCAGGCAACATTAAGGCAGTGTAACAAGTTAAATATGCACTAATTTTAAGCTATTTCCTAATATCTAACATTTAAAAAAGGCAGTTTACATTGTAAACTGCCTTTTTTAAAATGTTTTTATGTTTTAGGATTTTGTAAACTTTACAAAATCCTAAAACATAAAAACATAAAAAAAGGCAGTTTACAAAATCCTAAAACATAAAAATAGATTTAAAATAATGATAAATGTTTGCCTGCAACTGACAGCCAACACAAATGTCATTGAAAAAAACCAAACCCTGTGATAAGATGTTTTTGTTTTTCTAGAATAGAAGAAGCACATTTTAAAAAGCCAGTAGGAATAAATCTTTGTTGTTACTGCATGATTAGAATGAAGTAACAACAAGTCTGGCTGGAATCAGAAGTGGTAATCTGTGTACTGTGCTAGTGATCTGCATAATTCACCTTAGATGGTCATCTGTTTGGATGGCTGAAGTGGGTTAACGACACAGCTAATTTCATCAGGCTGCTACTGAAACATCTAAAATGATCTGCATCCACGATCCACCAGCTCAACAGCAACATCTGTCAGCTGTGCATCCAACCGGAGGCCTTGGCCTGCTGTGCTCAGGCGCTGGGCCGCGATTTCCGTCCCTTGTTGACGACCTGGCTGTATCCTGTGCTGGAGAAAGCTGGTGAGGAGACGCTGCTGGTCAGCCAGGCGGCGCTGAGCTCCATATGGAACATCAATAAGGTCTGTGGATACGCTTCCCTCAAGGAACTGATCAATGAGAACTCTGACTACCTGCTTAATGACATATCACTCAACCTTCAGAGGCTCAGCCTGCATTTACAGGTAGTTATGATGTGTTTTTTGTTTTTACCCAAAATGGACACAGAAATAACTGCTGGAGGGTTTACCCGATTTCCTCCTTGGTCTGCTTAAGCCTGTGCTGCCCTGAGCTTGTACTGTATTTCATTATAATCCTGTCTTGTTGGCCAGGCTCCACCGGTGTTGACAGTTCTGTTGACTCACTCTGACTGCAGCCTGCTGGTCGGGGACATGGTTCAGGATCTGGATCTCAGCTACGAGCGCACAGCTGCTCTTTTCTTGAGAGTTGAGATTTGCAGAGGGACTGCCGGGCCATGCACATCTCCATTCTCGAAGATGAATAAGTGTAGAGGAGATGGATCATTGTAATTAAGAGTCATAGAAATCTGAACCTCGCTGCTAAACTGGCGGTCTAACTGTACATGTGCTCCATTGCAGAGGTCCCTCCCACTGAGTGTGAGGATGTTGAAGATATTGGTAGTCCTGATGTGAAAGCAGAGCTTCCCTCCCACCTCAGCATCACTAAGGATGCTATGGAGCGCTGCATTCATCTGCTGTCTGATCCCAGCCTCAGGCTCCGACTCAAGGTAGTTTTATGTCGAGTCAACTGTTGGACTAGTAACAAAAATAATCATTCTTGTGAGGGTAGGACCGCCAGCGTTGGTACAATTCATCCTGTCAGAACTGTGTGGATGACTGTTCACTGGTGTAATGCTCATCAAGGAAAAACATTCAGTCTGGTCCAGGAGTGAAACAGAAATAAGTCTGTGCTGAAGTCGTGCCTGCTCAGGAGTTTGGGCTCTCAATGAAGACCTCAATAATTAGTTTCAGCTCACATATAATCAGGATCAAAACAGAGATAATTGTTAGGTGTGTTGTGTGTCTTTGTCTTTAGGTGCTGGATGTGCTGGAGTTGTGCGTTCAGGTGCTGAGTGAGAGGGAAAATGAACTGCTGCCTATGGCTCATCGCTGCTGGCCAGCACTCCTGCAGAGACTCACAGCCGATGACCCATTAGCAGTCCTCAGAGCCTTCAGGGTAAGTAAAACAAACCTCTCTTTTCAGTACGTGAGTCAAAATTATTCAAGTCGTCTTTAGTTTTAAACTCTTAGTAGTGAAAGAATGAAAGATGGTGCCCAACAACAGGCTTATTTCATTCAGAAATAGTTCTATTATTTTCTTCTTTGGGTTGTAATGTGAAGACTCTTGAAACTAACATTTCTTCTATCAGCACAGAAAAATCACTGTGGATGCCTTCTTAGAGGCTGCTTTTCAAACTGTCTCAGAGAATCACAAAGTAGGACTTTGGGATAGATGAAGCTGATAGTGTTTTGTGATCTTTGGTGCAAGTGTCCGCTGATTCAACTTGTGGGTGTAAATTAGGCTACTCGTCAGCTCCTGTCATCAGCTGGAATATTTTTAAATTTGTTATTCATATTTTCATTGATGAGCTGACAAATACAGACACGTTAAGTCTGTAAACACTCATTTATTCACTCAGAGCTGCTGCTGGGAAATTGTTTCATCAGCTTTTGGATATATAGGAGTTTTGTAAATACTACAATTCATCCATGAGTACACAACGGGAAGGTTTTATTGAATTTTGACGGCTTGCTGCTTTTGTCAAAGAACTCATTGAAGCTCCTTCCCCACCAGGTGGCAGTCTCGTATAACAATGAAAATCAGCCATCGGCATCATCATCAGGGCATCTCTGTTTTATTATAAAAACCTTAAACTGTGAAACAGTTCGACATCCTAAACACGTGACGGTGATGTTGTTACTAAAAACGCCTCTTCACTGTGGCAGCTCTGTGATTCAACATATTTTAAACATGACTTTGATGATACGGACCACAGCCAG
Organism: Oreochromis niloticus; assembly: GCF_001858045.2. Classification (NCBI taxonomy): domain Eukaryota; kingdom Metazoa; phylum Chordata; class Actinopteri; order Cichliformes; family Cichlidae; genus Oreochromis; species Oreochromis niloticus. The sequence continues at coordinate 19,444 of NW_020328308.1, forward strand.
CTGTGCCAGCAGGATGCTGCTCAGGTCCAAACTGCACACACAGCTACGACTGCAAGCAGCTCTGCTTATACCCAACTGAGAAAAACGTGATTGTTCAATCAGCGAATGCGAAGCCATTTAATTGATAAGCTCAGAGAAGTTGTTGTTGTTATTTTTGTTGACTTTTTGTTCAACATACTTCCATTAGCATGTTGAAAATATTCAAGGCCTGCAGGCTTCTGCCATTACATTCCCAATTATGCAATTATGAGCTGCTTGTGTAATTTTTGGTCACCTGCGCAGTGTGGAGGTGAACTGAGTGACAGCGTGAACATCACGAATGTCACACCCTCCCACTGAGGTTCATCGCTGACAGAGGAAAAGAGTCACAAAGGTGACAGAGCTGTCTGCAGCCTTTCCAGAGCCAGCGTTACATCTAACAGTGACAAGGACTGCAGTGTAAAGACAATTGTTTCATTTTGTAAGAAATCAGGTTGTTTGTGAAACTGTTCCTTTAACATAGCTTACGGCACTTTGTGTACAGCAAACTCTCTCATACAGTATAGTGTGCAGATAAACAGGCACGATACACGTTGTGTGTTTGAGATGCTCTTTGTGATTAATCTGTGAAGTGGGTTTCAGTATGTCTGTGGCTTCAGTTCACAGTGGGTGGGACAAGGATGGGTTTAAAAAGGAGAGTTCTAACCTCTCAAAACTGCTGTGAAATCCTCCCTGAACCACCTCAGCACTTTTACTGAGCTCATTAGGAGTTAGCAGAGGTAAAGTCCAGGCTTGGTCTACTTTTTATACTCTTTCATCTTTTTCCTACTTCCTCTTCTTTCCCTCCTCCCTTCTTATCTTTACCCCATATTATTCGGAACCAGGATCATATTTTTAAAGGATTTGTTCTTTTGGATATAAAAGTGTCATTATGTGCACGCACTGGACATAATCAGAAAAGAAGCATTCACAACTGTAACCATGTCTGGAGCCAAGCCTGGAGCTGGACATGTAACGTGCCCCACTTTCCTCACATCCTGCTGCACCACTGCCTGCTGTTTCAGCCCATCCACCACCCCAGCATCCACCTGTATGCTCCTGGAGTTTTATGAGTAACATATTTGCAGGGAGTGATCCACCCGAAGACCAGGCACCGAGCTCAAACTGTATTCTGCTGCTGTGATTAATCCGTGAAATTAACTTGGCTTTGTTGCATTTGATTCTTTTTTATTTTCTTTTACAAGTTGATTTCTGTTGTAATTTCTGGATAAAAGGTAAAAGTATTACAATTTTTATATGAATAAAATATAGTAAAAATGTCCTGTGTTTGGTTTTCTCAGCTGAAGCAGACCTAGATGCTGTTTGTGAAGCCTGTCTACCCTACCTGAGCTCCAGACAACCCATCAGACTGCAAGAAGCCTGTTTAAGGTAAGTCTTTATAATAATGTAATATAAGACTTTTAGCCCTTTAGCCCAAACTTTAGTAAATCAGTTTGTGGGCCTGATTTAAGTATCACCCTCACTCATTTATCCCTTGAGAAAGGAACTTCCAGAAATACGCAGATGTAGTTCAGCGGTGGTGGCTAAAACCAAGAGGAGCAGTTAACTTCAGGTTGCCACACCACAGAGCTAACTAGCAATAGCTAGCAATCCCAACTTGGCAAAAGTGTTCCTAGCCAGGTAAAGAGCATAAAAAGTGAGGAATGACTGTGATGATGAGTTTATATGTGGCATATCATCACAGGTCAGTTGCCTTACAGGTGTGAATAGAAGTGTCTTCAGGACACGTAGGGCCGTGATATCCCAATACTGTGTGTACGAATCTGAAAGGGAACTCATTTCACCTTTACACTGGCAGCTGATGCAAAATGTGTGCACTGTGAGACCTACAGTAATGTAAAGGACAGATGGAAGCTGTGAATAAACAAAGTAAATGACTAAAAAAATAGCTCAGAATGCAGTATGCAAGCAGCCTTTAATAACTCACATCATTCTGAATTATTGATCTAAGTGTTTGGGTAGCAACATAGCAGCCACAAGTAAAAACACATGCTTTAAGTATTTTCCTGCTTGGAGGTGATTTAAAAAACAAACCTGAAGAGAAAGGCAGTGTTGAGTTAATGAGCTTATAGTTAAACTGTTGGTTCGCATGTTAAAGCCAGCAAAACTGGTTCAGTCTGTCACTTTGGATCATAGGAAGGTGTTTTCCATACAATAGATATTACATACAAAGCAAAACACAGCTCAGAGCTAATCCTGTTCCTGTGTTTCTTTCCCTTTCCTGCACAGTGTGTTCCGACACTTAATCCAGGTGGGTCCAGACACCTTCTGGTTTACTCTCAATGAGCTGCACTGCCCGTCCTCTTACATCCCACACCACCCCGACCTCCAGCTGAACGGCACGGGCAGGCCGAGAGACGAGTTCTCGGACAACGTGTTCAAACTGCTCAAGGAGGAGTTTGGCTCCGTTACTGAGACAGTTAACCAGCCAGTCAGCTAATGAGCTGCTGCTTGATGAAATTGACTCACCTCACAAACGGACGGCTTATTGAACCACGACTCCAACAGGTCAATTAGCTGAAAGAAAGTCTGTCAGCTGTGCCAAATAGTTGATCACCTAGCTCTGTGAAATCAAGAGCTACTCTGTCATTTACAAATATTACTTAGTCATCACCTTGATTATCTAACCTCCTAGCTTCTGCTAGCCCACAATTAGTACTTACTGTACATTAAGATTAGGTGAAAATGGAGCGCTACTGAGTTATGTTTGATTAAAAAGAAAAAACAAAAAGTACCGTATCTGATATTTTTGGCTCTTGCCTTATTTTCCCCAGGAGGGAATCACAGCAGATGAATCCAAACACATTTTTACATCATATGACCTTCTTGATGTAATCCTCTCATTTATCCAGGCTTGGGACCAGCAGTAAGAGTATACTAGCTTTGGAAGCCCTGAGGGTGGCTGTCTCCTCCACCAAGGAGCCGCTAAAAAAATACATGAAAATTGTATAAATATGGTTACAGCTGTTGATTGGGTTTTTCTGAAGTTCAATTCAATTCAGTTTTATTTATATAGCGCCAAATCACAACAACAGTCGCCTCAAGGCGCTTTATATTGTACAGTAGATCGTACAATAATAGATTCAGAGAAAAACCCAACAATCATATGACCCCTATGAGCAAGCACTTTGGCGACAGTGGGGAAGGAAAAACTCCCTTTTAACAGGGCCTGATTATTTAAGACCTTGTATGTGAGGAGCAGGATTTTGAATTCAATTCTGGATTTAACAGGAAGCCAATGAAGGGAAGCCAAAACAGGAGAAATCTGCTCTCTCTTTCTAGTCCCCGTCAGTACTCTTGCTGCAGCATTTTGGATTAACTGAAGGCTTTTCAGCGAGTTTTTAGGACTTCCTGATAATAAAGAATTACAGTAGTCCAGCCTGGAAGTAATAAATGCATGAACTACTTTTTAGCATCACTCCGAGACAGGATATTTCTAATTTTAGAGATGTTGCGCAAACGGAAGAAAGCAGTCTTACATATTTGTTTAATATGTGCGTTGAAGGACATGTCCTGGTCAAAAATGACTCCAAGGTTCCTCACAGCGTTACTGGAGGCCAAGGTAATGCCATCCAGAGTAAGAATCTGCTTAGATACCATATTTCTAAGATTTTCAGGGCCGAGTACAATAACCTCAGTTTGATCTGAATTAAGAAGCAGAAAGTTAGCGGCCATCCAGGTCTTTATGTCTTTAAGACATTCCTGCAGTTTAACTAATTGGTGTGTGTTACCTGGCTTCATGGACAGATAGAGCTGGGTGTCATCTGCATAGCAGTGAAAATGTATGCTATGTCTTCTAATGATGCTGCCTAAGGGAAGCATGTATAATGTAAACAGCATTTGTCCTAGCACCGAACCCTGTGGAACGCCATAATTGACCTTAGTGTGTGAGAGGACTCTCCATTTACATGAACAAATTGGAGTCTATTAGATAGATATGATACAAACCACTGCAGCGCAGTACCTGTAATACCTACAGCGTGCTCTAATCGCGCTAATAGATTATTATGGTCAACAGTATCGAACGCTGCACTGAGGTCTAGCAGGACAAGCACAGAGATGAGTCCACTGTCAGAGGCCATAAGAAGATCATTTGTAACCTTCACTAAAGCTGTTTCTGTGCTGTGATGAGCTCTGAAACCTGACTGAAACTCTTCAAATAAGCCATTCCTCTGCAGATGATCTGTTAGCTGTTTGACAACTACTCTTTCAAGGATGTTTGATATGAAAGGAAGGTTGGAGACTGGCCTATAATTAGCTAAGACTGCTGGGTCTAGGGATGGCTTTTTAAGTAAAGGCTTAACTACAGCCACCTTGAAGGCCTGTGGTACATAGCCGATTATTAGAGATAGGTTGATCATATTTAAGATTGAAGCATTAATTAATGGCAGGACTTCTTTGAGCAGTTTTGTAGGAATGGGGTCTAAAGACACGTTGATGGTTTGGAGGAAGTAATTATTGAAGTTAACTCAGAAAGATCAATTGGAGAAAAAGAGTCTAAATGAATATCAATGGTACTGAGAGTAGCTGTAGATAATATTACATCTGTGGGATGATTATTGGTAATTTTTCTCTAATGATTACAATTTTATTTGTGAAGAAGTTCATGAAGTCATTACTAGTTAACGTTAAAGGGATTGTTGGCTCAGTAGAGCTGACTTTTTGTCAGCCTGGCTACAGTGCTGAAGAGAAACCTGGGGTTGTTCTTATTTTCTTCAATCAGTGATGAATAGTAAGATGTTCTGGCTTTGCGGAGGGCTTTCTTATAAAGCAACAAACTATTTCTCCAGGCTAAATGATCATCTTCGAAATTTGTGACACGCCATTTCCTCTCCAGCTTACGAGTTATCTGCTTTAGGCTACGTGTTTGAGAATTATACCACGGAGTCAGGTACTTCTGATTTGAGACCTTAGTTTTCACCGGAGCTACAGTATCCAGAGTCGTACGTAGTGAGGAGGTAAAATTATTAACAAGATGATCGACCTCTGTTGGAGTAGCGTTCAGATAGCTGCTCTGCTCTATGTTGGTACAGGGCATTGAAGATGATAACAGTGGGTGGATTATGTTCTTAAACTTAGTTACAGCACTTTCAGAAAGACATCTACTTTGATAAAGTCTACTCTCCACTGCTGTGTAATCAATTATTGTAAATGTAAATGTTATCAGGAAATGATCAGACAGCAGAGGGTTTTCAGGAAACACTGTTAAATCTTCAGTTTCTATGCCATATGTTAAAACAAGATCTAGGGTGTGATTAAAGTGGTGGGTGGGTTCTTTTACATTTTGAGAGAAGCCAATTGAGTCTAATAACAGATTAAATGCCATGTTGAGGCTGTCATTCTTAGCATCTACATGGATGTTAAAATCACCCACAATAATTATTTTATCTGAGCTGAGCACTAAATCAGATAAAAAGTCTGAGAAATCAGACAGAAACTCTGTGTAAGGCCCAGGTGGACGATAGATGATAAGAAGTAAGACTGGTTTCTGAGTTTTACAGCTGGGGTGGACGAGGCTAAGCATCAGGCTTTCAAATGAATTAAAAGTCTGTCTTGGTCTTTCGTTGATAAATAGGCTGGTGTGAAAAATTGCTGCCACACCGCCCCTCGGCCTGTGCTTCGAGGTTTCTGGTAGTTAGAATGACTCGGGGGTGTTGATTCATTTAAACTAACATAATCATCCTGCTGCAACCAGGTTTCTGTAAGGCAGAGTAAATCGATTTGTTGATCAATTATTAAGTCATGTACTAACAGAGACTTGGAGGAGAGAGACCTAATATTTAATAATCCACATTTCACTGTTTTACTCTTTGGTTCAGATGTGGATACTGTATTGTTCTTTCTTTGTGATTTTTTATGTTTAAGTTGTTTATTGCTGGTTTTTAGTTTGTTTTTTTGTCTGTTTGGGAGCTGACACAGTCTCAATGGAGATGGGTTTTTGGGGGGGTAGCAGGAGGAGAGAAGCTGCAGAGAGGCGTGTAAGACTGCAACTCTGCTTCCTGGTCCCAACTCTGGATAGTCATATTTGGGGGTTTAATAAATTGTCCATATTTCTAGAAATGAGAGCTGCTCCATCCAAAGTGGGATGGATGCCGTCTCTCCTAACAAGACCAGGTTTCCTCCAGAAGGTTTGCCAATTATCTATGAAGCCCACATCGTTTTTCGGATTCTAAACTGACCGCAGGTGTGAATGTGAGTGTGGATGATTGTCTTTCTATGTTAACCCTGGACAGTTTAACTTGTACCCCTCACTTCATGGTAGCGCAGTAAGTGGGAGAACACCTATTCCGACACCCATATCTTAGATTAAGCTAATAGTATTAGTGCGCTGTTATCAAACGTTACCTGGATTATAGGTATATTCAAAACTTTACATAGAAGAGATAAGAGTGCGTGCGTATATGCTCACTTCTGACGATGATAATATGATAAGGTGTTATCTCATCTGTACTTGAAAGTACTTCAAACACCACATGCACATGCAATGTTATCTGTGTGTCTAACGATCTATAAGTGAGCAAAGACAGTGTTATAAATATTTTGAGTCATTTCTATGCCTTGAAAGTACTTACTCAGTACTTACTCAGCGCACACACAGATATTATATTCAAAATCATAACGGTCACGCCTTCGATTTCTTACCGCTACTTTTCGTACAGCATCCAGGAAATGACGTAGACTGTTTCTACTGCATCATTTGCATTTTACATTCACTCTGTGGGCACATCTCCGCTAAAATCTCATATAAACCATTTCTACAACCACCAAACACAACGAAAACAAGCCATGATTAAAAGAGCAGTTACGTAAATGCACACAAGTCCACTAAACAAACAAAACTGAACCACAAATTCATCAGACCTCATGTAACCGGATAAAGAAAGGCTGGTTATCTTCCAGAGCTATCACCGATTCCAAACACCAAGCTTCACCGCGCTCTGACTAAAATTCACTGAAAGAGCCGCAAAAGAAGACCACAAAACCACCACAGTTATCTAGAGAATCTAAAGAACAGCACAAATTCCAAAGCATGTAAAACACAGGAGCTGTGTCAAATGTTTCACTTGATTTATACGTTATTTATACCTCGAGCACCCTTTTTTCTTTCTTAATCATTTTTTTGTTTTTTTCTCCTAATGTATTCCTTTTTTGTTTACCGACTTGTATTTGTATACATGAGTTGTAAAGATACTGCAAGCTGTGACATTTTTCCTGCCCTTTCTATAACTGCATTATTATGTATATTTGTTCTTTAGTTGTTCAACTTCAAAAGTAAAAAAGAAAAAATATTGGCTCAAAAAGTATTTTTAGGCCTGTTAATAAAATTAAATAATTTCTGCTGTTTAATACCTAAAAAATTCAACTGACATGGTGTTCAATGTGTGCAAAATTGGGCCTTTTTGTTCAACGTCTGGATATTATGTGTTGGCAGTGCTGTAATTTTTCACGGTTTCACTTAGAAACATAAAACTTTGCACAGATGATGTTTATACTGAATTTCGGGAATTAAAGGTCTGCAGCTCAGACACAAGCATTTCACTGCATGTTGTACCCTGTATGATTGTGTATGTGACAAATAAAGGTTGTTTGTTTCTTTGTTTGTTGTGAAATGTGAACTGAAGCATGTTTTAAAAGGGTTATATGTTAAAAAATAAATAAAAAATCAGGCGGGAATAAAATCTACTCACTTTTTCTGTGTTCCAGTCTCAGTAACTTTGACACAGTAATATCTGCTGCAATATTTACACCTCTGATGACATTTCACAAGTGTTAGCTTTCTTTGATACCACGATTGTATACACAGAGTTTGTAATTGCACTCAATTAATTTGGGCATTTCATTTTCGAGCAGGAAGCTCAGAAACCCTTTGGGGCTCAGGTTAAAGAACTGGACCACTACAGGTTTAGAAACCCATCCAGAATAATTTTGTCCATCTGGGCCCATATAGGGACATCAAAGGTCAAAACTTCTGTTGCCCTGTGGAGGTTAAGCGTGGGTTTGCCCTGCTCACACACTCCCGCCCACAACTACCACTGTGAGCCCATGCAAGTAATAACGTTTTGGCACATTACTTATGATAAGAAGCCACCATGAGGGGAAATACAGTTGTGGAGAAGATGAAACCAAAGCACCTGTTTGATTACACTGTCAGAATATGAGGCTGGGAGGAGGCGACTGATGCAAAGCCCCAGGGAAAAGGAAAGTTAACGATTTTTCATTCCAAAAATCATTTATACAGTTCAGTGGTCTACAGACAGACTGAAGAGAGAAACAAAGCTAGTATCGATCTGATACCAATACCAGTGCTGGTTTGTCAATATTATAAATATTTGGATCAAGCCGCCCACCTACAGACTCATCGACAATAGATTTGTTTGCCTTGAAATGGAACCTTTAATCTCCATATTTTGACTTTTCACAAGTATCGAGTTTAATGTTGAAATAGAATAGAATAAACTTTTTATCCCACAATGAGAATGTGGGTGTTACACAGCAGAGGAATATAAATATAGAAGGAAGACGCAGAGTGGTTCTATATACATACACACAGATAACAGATAAAAGTGTACGAGATATTTACACAAGGGTGAATGATCTGGTGAATATACAGTGTAGAAACAAGCTGTAAAGTGAGCAGCAGCAATTAAAACATTTGATATGTCAATTAACAGGTGATGAGTGAGATAACCATGTTAAACTGGATATGAGTCTGACAGCTGCTGGTAAGAATGACCTGCGGTCGCGCTCCTTCCTACACTGTGGGTGTAAAGTCCACTGCTGAGGAGCTGCTCAATGCTCGTACAGTCTCATGCAGGGGTGGGAGGGACAGGTCATTATGAGGTCAAGCTCTCCTATGTCCAGTGGAATATCTGCAGCTGAGCAGTGGGTTTCGGGCAGAATGTTTCCAGGCATGTAGTCTTGGAACATCTCCAGATGGATCGTGGATAAGGCCAGGGCCATAGGCACCGTTCATGCAATCCATGTAGAACTGCAAGGACTTCCTGTTGACAGACAGAAAAAGAGCGGTTAGTGACTTCCTTCCAAACTATTTTCTCCATGCACTTCATTCCCACGCATTTCTCCTGACCATATGCAGATACCTGGGATGTAGTGCCATCGTATTTGATATCCATCTCATGCAGACCGGCCTCTGTGGGAGCGTACTTGTCAGCAACTGTGCCATCGTTGTTGTCTGTGATGTCAAGCTTAGCAACTTTGCCTGATGCCATTCGGACCTCACCTAAAGCAGGACAAAACAATGACACACACACATCATTATGCTCAAACTATCTGTTTATTAAGTAGACTTGTTACCTGTGACCTCTCCTTTCTGGATGGTGAATGGAATCACCAGGTCAAATGGTCTCAGACTTGCCACATCCAGCCAGATCATTCCCATTGGTCGGTCTGTTGCCTGAGAGACACGCAAGTGCACACGTCAGATCACAGGTTGTCAAGAGATTGTGGCAACAGTTCTGGTTACAGTGACAACATGTCACAGACTAAATGAACACAGGAAATAATACAGGACCTGTAACATCAGAAGGCTGTGGCTTCTTAACATTATGCAGCTCTGCTGAACTGTCCATGTGTTTCAGGCATCCCGTTTTTGAGATGAGAGAACGCACCCTCTCAGTGATGAAACACCTGCATGAGAGACAGCAGACAATGATGCAGTCTGATGAAAGGAGACCATGTGTGCTATAGATGACAAAGGGACAACAGGGAGAAGCTGAACAAAACTGAAGCTGAGAAGGCGAGAGACCGGAGGCTGAGGTTTTAGATACCCAGGGCTGTTGGGGCATTTGGCTCTGTTGCATGAGCTGGTCTGACGGAGCTCCTTCCAGTACTTGGAGGGTGTAGGCAGGGATGATGGAGGGAATTGAGAGAGGGAAAAGATAAGGCATTGGAGCGGATTAAAACGGCGTCAAAGTGATATAGCGAAACGGCTGCAGCCATCAGGACCATCACAAAGCCTCTGTAGGGAATGGATCTGTGCTCCAGGGCACTCGTAAATCCTGTAACCTCAGCAGTTACTGTACTGAGGAGCAACGTAAACACTCTTCATTATCAAGTTCGACTTGTAATGCGCGCCATTTCTACATCAACTGCCTATTCATCTGAAAATGTGTTCTTATACAGACCCCACTCCTTTATACCGTCTTACTGACACTCCACTGAGAAATGAGAACTTTCCTTAAATGCACTTTAAAGTACTTCATCAGTACTAAATGGCTGAAAATAAAACAATTAAAATGAAGCCAGTACAGCTGTGACAAACAATGTGATTCCTCAAGAGTCATTCTCATATAAGCTCCCATGTCCACCTTTACAGCAGGAAAAAAGCTGTTTTTGGACAGCATGGGCAGTTTCCTGCTTTCACAGCAACACAACATATGTGACTTTATTGGCTTTAACAAGATATTCAATCAGGGCTTTGGCATCTGGGACTGCTTATGCATTTACTTCAGTCAGTGCATCTGTCACTCTTATTAGCACTCACTTAAATTGCTTATGTAGAATTTGAGAAAGCTTATCTTGGGTCTTGCCCACGTCCTATCTACTCGAGTTATCTCGCCCATAGGTGCTTCATGTCGTTGACTTGACGCAGCTTAAGACTCATCATAAGACACTACTGCTTCTCTAACTCGAGGGTCATTCTTGACAACTGACTCTGCCTGTTTGCGATTGTTTGACTGAGACTGAAAACTCAGTTTTATTCATGAAGTGCCAAACAGCATGTAGGCACGTAGGATTAAATGCAGCTCACTCACTGCGACTTGGAATGGACTGCTAGGGATGTGCTCCCTCCAAAGCGAACGCAGATCACATACTCACCAGGCTGTGGCGCTTGAGAAGTGGATGTAGCTGTGGGTAATGAGAAAAGATGAAAGAACAATTGATAACTTTTTCGTTACGTCCGATCTGTGTGAGTTCATAGCCAGTGCTCTGACACAGAGCCATCAACTCTGAACGCTTAAAAGCACCAGTGTATCCAGAAACACATTACATGTGGTGATAATGCCCTGCCAAGTGCCCCTCTCCCCACTGCCTTTCAGCGGCAGCGCAGCAAACAGATTGTCAGAGGGGCCCAGATGATGATCAGTTTAACATTGTCTACAATATTGCCAAGAGTGCCAAAGCACTTTAAGCACAAGCACTATTCAGTAACTTATCTTTCCTGTAGAACTGTGCTCCAGATAAGAACTTTGTGCGACAAGCTTGTTAGTTCATCATTACAATCATATTGTCTGTATGACAGCAATTAAATAAAGTGAACATGTAAACAGTGGGGTTAAGCGATGCGACGAAAATTTGGGTGCACCTAACTTTTGTGCTGGTGCACTAAGAAAAAGTTAATCCATACATCTAGTAATTTATCACTAGTTTTAAATGTTAAATTCAATATTCAAGCATCAATATTCAGAAAATGCACGTAAATAATTATATTAGTGTAGTGGCTTTAATTTGGGGTACCGCCTCTCTACTCATTGGCTCTTTCCTCCACAGCACGGTATCCACAGATTTGGTTATACCTGAGATATTACAGATTATAGTCACATCTACCTTTTTATGCAATTCCCTTTCACATATACATTGAAAAGAGAAGGTAGGACTGACTAACACCAAGAGCTTTCTGAGACTGATTATATACTGATTTTGAGTATAACCTAGCAAAATGCAAGTTTTGCTGCAGCAGATGTCATTGACTGCTTCAGGGCTTGCTCCAGCAGCTGGACGGTGTCCTGGAGTAAAGAACTACATATCTAGCTGTTGTGACAGTACTCCAGTGACAGGTCAGTTCATGTCTACATACTCACTGGCTAAGTTATGTAGTGAAGGCTCACTTCTGTCTTCCACTACTCTCAGACACTGTGTCATATTTTCAGAGGAGCCCAACAAACACAGATCACTGAGCTGTCATAACAAATCTCCAGCAATGATGCAACGTAGAAGACTGAGTTTAAAAGACATGGCAATATTTCAACAAGGTCTTGAATTATGAGGCCGTCATATCTTAAACACATTAAGGTACCACATCACCCGGTACAGCTCTTCACTCTCAGACTAGCTCTTTAAAAGTAGAATGGGAGGCAGAGCCTTCAGCTTTCAGGGCTCTGCTCTGAACCAGCTCCAGTCTGGATTCAGGAGACAGACACCCTCTGTACTTTCAACATTACACTTACAACTTTCCTATTTGATAAAGCATATAGTCAGCCTTGGATCAGGTGACCCTGAACCTCCTTAGTTACACTGCAGTAAACCTCTTGTTGGTTACTTATAGTTACCATTTATGTCTTATAGTGAGGGTTAATAGTTACTTCCCAACCATTTATTCGTCTTCTATCACTTATTCATCTTCGAGAATGGAGATGTGCATGGCCCGGGAGTCCCTCTGCAAATCTTCTTTGTTACAACAGTTTTATAAAAGCAACCCCCATTGTAAACCCATATGTTGTGTCATTAACCTAAGACACTGCGTGTGTGTGTGTGCCTTCCTGCTGGTCATAAAAGGGTCATCTCCTCTACACTCTGAATCTAATATAACCACCACTACAGTCTACAGCTGATATTCCACTGGCCCTTAGACAGACCTATTACCTCGGTCTTCAGTGT